>NW_023270825.1:15780569-15956239 GCF_011800145.1 Mirounga leonina | reverse complement strand
TCAGGTCAGCATGAAGAGTTGCACTTGAGTTAAAAGACTGAGGTTATCTCATGCCCTTTCTAATTGCATCACACAATATTTTTATTTTTTAAGTGAGATTAGAACCATGGATAATGTGAATTGCAGTGCTCCAGAGTGATACATCAATTACAGTTAGTTTCATTAAAATTGAAAGAAACTCTTGTGTGATATGAGAAAGAATTTTACAAATAGAGATATCATTAACAAAACCTTTAAGAAAATCAATTAAGGGAAAATTTTCTTGGCAGACGTGGGAATGATATTTAATAATAATAGAAATCCTTTGGTTTTTTGGTTTTTTTTAGAGTTTTCAAAGCCCTAACATGCATAGATAAAGCAATTATTATGCCAAAAAGGCCCTCTATTACATCAATTAATTGTAAGCTTACTCTGTCCTTTTGACATGCACTTGCTGTGAAAATTTTCAGGACATATATCCAGCAAAACCAGCCATCACTTTTTCAGTTCCTAAATACAAAATGGAAAATAAAAGGTTTCTTGATACTCAGGATTTTAGGATCTGCTTATGCCAAGAAGAAGATAGAATTAAGGAAACCTCTTCCAAATTCTGTTTTCTGGCAATAATTTCATTGGGCTAGTTGAAGGAAAAAGATGAGATTTCTCATTATGCTAGGAAGAAGCAAATAATACTCATTTCAAAGTACATTTTCCTAGTCTCCAGGAAACTTCAGTGAAGCAGTCCATCTCATCAGCAGAAACACATATATACTATATAATCAGTACTGATGCAAAATGAATGCTAAGTCATACAGTTTAGGGAAACAACTAATCACCAGGCTTTGGTCTAGTTCCTAATAAAGCTATCAGGTGAACCCCCCCCCCCACAACTCACGCCTCCCCTCCTTGATGATAGGCCAGCACAGCTTAATGTGAAGTTGTCCATAAATACAATATCCTCTTCATCTCCTTCTTCACAGAGGACCTAACATCCATAGAAGGCAGACAGTGTTTTCCCCAGATTACAGGTGGAGTGTATGAATATACTCTGTCCCTGCCAGGGTTATAAATTTTTTTTTTTTGGATTATGATTTCTAGAGAAAATTGCCAAAGTATTTTTCTCCACTGTTCAGACTGATTGAATATAATCCTTGTAAGAGAAGAAAGGACACAAGCAGGCCACTTGGCACAAGAGGCAGAAAGAAAGCAGGGTTTGGAGGGGTTGGCTCTGGCTTTTATTGATTAGGTGACCTCCAGAGACAGTGACTCCTTAGACCTGTTTTCTCATCTGGACCGTGAGGAGAATGAGAAGTGCCACCCTTTTAATTCTTGAGAGTTCCTGTAAGGATATAAGGATATAATCTCTAGCTATACCATGAATGTATATATAGTTCCTTATTTCCATTTGATAGAGTCACACAAAATGGAAATGTTTTCTGTGGCTTTGTTGTCCCCAGATTACCTCCCAGTAAATGTCGAATTGTATTCATGGCGGCTGCCTGTCTTCTCCTCAAACATCAGTTTTTCTCCTTACAGTCTCTAATTCACAGAGCTGCCCGTTCTTTCTCTCTGTTTCTTCTACTCACTTCTCTCTCCTTGCTCTTCTTCCTGGTTTCTGTCTGCTTGATTTAGTCATATCATTTTCCATTTAACAGAATTCCCCTATAAAACATAGCAACATTATTTAAACACTGAAGAGGGTTGCAGACAGTACATTGGACTATGTGAATAGGATTATTTATCCTAGTTCAAAACTCAGAGTCATCATACCCCCTCCTTGATCCTCAGAGCCCCTTTCTTTGCAAAATGATTTCTTGATCCTCTAGGAACTGAATTCTTGACTGGTGTTCAGCTGTTGAATTGCGACAGCTATGTAGTGTTTCTCCAACCCTGCGTTCTTCCGTAGGAGTTAAGTGACATCTGTTTGGTGTCTCTTTCAATCTGTTTTGGTGGAGGTAACTATCTTCCCTGATTATATTTAAGGAAATTAAAGATGAGAGTGAAATGAACTAAAAAAAAAAGTAAGAGAACTTAAATCTATGTCTACACTAACTGCATACATGTAATATCAGTATCTTTGGCTCAAAGAATGTCTGCAGGACCAATGTGATCTACCTCACATGGAAATGAAGACCTGCTCAAAAGCCAGAGTTATCCACAGAATAGCTTGTGTGCCTGTCTGAATTGTCAAGCTCCTAATTTACAAAAGTAAATCTATTTGAAGTCCCTCTTCTATTAAAACAATACACTATTTTCAGTAAATACCTTGTTCCCTACGACATGATCTTTGAAAGCCCAGAGTCATGGCAAAAATACTCCAAAGAATCCAAGGTCAATATTGATGCGTCCAAATGATGAGTGTCACTCTTCTAAAACAAATAAGATCTGGGACTTTGGGATTATCCTAAGGTTGTATTAAAACTATAAAATCTGTATATGCAACCTATGAACAACATCAGATTTTGTAAACTCAACTTAAAGCTCAAGTTAAATGAATGTGCCAAGTGTTATATTACACTGAATTTTAAGAATTATCCTTGTAATGCACTATTGGTTTTAAGGTTTATTTTTCTTAAAACAAGTATTTCAGGTCACAGTTATGTAAGCAGAGTCAACAAACACTCTTGCTGGCTGATCAGCCAGCCCCCTAATCAGTCTTTAAAAATCAATGCTGAAACACACACATGCATAACTCACATTTGATCAAGCATAACAATTAGTACTGAGCCACGTAGCTAAAGACTTAAAAGGTATGAACTATAAAATTTGGGCAACCAGGTCAAAAGAAATTGAAATATTCTTACACTTATAAATCTTTTTCTTAAATGTATTATTTATTGCTATAGTGGAACCAACTTGAGAACACAGTTACAAAAAAACAGAATAACATTTATTTACTCTTCACACAGTATTTTGTATATATTCATTTAGCAATGTTCAGAAAGTTTGTTTTTTTTTTTAAGATTTTATTTATTTGCGAGAGAGAGAATGAGAGACAGAGAACATGAGAGGGAGGAGGGTCAGAGGGAGAAGCAGACTCCCTGTTGAGCAGGGAGCCTGATGTGGGACTCAATCCCGGGACTCCAGGATCATGACCTGAGCCGAAGGCAGTCGCTTAACCAACTGAGCCACCCAGGCGCCCCAAAAACAGTTTTAAGAACAAAATCTTGCTACAAGCAAAAAAATTACAGAAGATCAGTCTATTTTACAACTGATACAAGCTGGGGATGTTGTGGTGGAGATGAGCCAGTTGAGACAAAGACATGGACACTCTCACATATCCTCCAGAGGCTTGAAGAGGCCTCAGGGACCCTTCCATTTGGGCAATGATCAGGACTCTGTCCAGAGTAATTTTCAGACCACTACATTTGATTTTTTTGATCTTAAAAACTACTCCAAGAGTGAGTGTAATTATCTCAGAGAAATGACATGGAGATTTGCCCAAGTTCTTCTGCTAGCAATACAAGGTTTTGCAAATCCAACGCAGTTGCCCTTTTTCAAGAGAACATGCGTGTTTGCAGGAGCAAATACTAGCTGCATGCCTACAAAATAAAGATCACGATAGAAAGGAGGTTAGTATAGGTGATTGTTGAACAGTCAAACATAATTAATTTGGTGTAATGACTATGAAAGTACCTATGAATGATTTTGGACCTGGCAAATGCTGCCAATCAAAATCCTATAAGCAACCCTATAAAATAACATCCTTCTCTGGATCATTTAAAGAGGGGAGAGGTGATTTTTCTGAGTTGAAAGATGTCAGAGTATGAACAAATATAAACATTTTCTAACTTAAAAGTGGTCTCCAAGTGCAGTTCTGGTCAATTTCATTGGTTTTATGCTAACTGTGAACTTTTCTGTTTGTCACTGGCGAGTCTACCCTTTATTGACTAGCTATACGCCCATATAACTTCCAGTTAATGAGCATTTTAAGGCCATCAATTTGTGGGAAATAAAAATCAGTACCTTTACTCCTTCACACTTATATGGAAAATTCAATATAAGGGGAGGGTTTAAAAACTTTATTTCGGTGTCTTTTTATTTTTTTATTTTTTTAACCAGTGTAGTATTTTGGCTTAAAGAGATTTAAAAAAAAAAAAAATCAATCTTCTTGGGAGGTAGATAAATAACATAAAGACTTCATTATATGCATGATTTAAGGACCCTAATATCTTGTTTCAAAGAAAGGGAAAAGTGAATCTAGAACTCTTGACCTCTCAGTTTTTATCTCACAAATGCTTTAGAACAACACTCACATGTGATATGGTAAGTGAAACTAGTCGGAATGTTTAAGATTATTTCAACTCTTTCATTGTAAAATACTTGTTAAGCACCAAATAATTATATTTAGGTTTCTTGTTTGGCAAAATTCAGTTAGTAAAAATGTCTTTAGTGAGTTAGAATAAATTAAATTATATAACACATATTAATAAAAACCCAGTTGTGCACCAGGCATTGTGCCAATAGCTTGGCAAACAAGGAGTACTTGTTTCCCCAAGGTCCTCAGCCTCGTGGGTGGGGACATAGACCCCAAAACAATAAAAATTTGACTAAATGAAAAAAACAATAGTTGTGTACCTTTTTCTGTATTTTTCCTTTCTATCTTATTTGAAATAGAAAAAGCATGTGATTTCTGGAGCCTTGGAAAGGAACCAAGTGTCTCCCTAATAGCTACGCTCTCAGGAAGAGCCCCAGGGGGTGGTAGCATCTGAGAATGAGTGGCTGTGTGCTCTATGTGGAGGCTGGGCCCTAATTTCTCCAAATTTCTCCATGTTCTTCACATAGTGCAATAGAAGCATCAGGGAAAATAAGGCTGGGGAAGAGGGGTATCTCATGACATGAGAAATCTCCCTAATGTTCCTGTGCAATGGATTATCTCAGGAACTTTCTAGAACTGTTGGAGCAGGAAACCTCCAAAATGGCTATACTTGAATTCTCATTATCCTAGGAGGATGGATACTTAAGGTCAGAATTAAATTCAGATGAAGGCAAACAAATGCAATATATCCTTTATAACCTGAAACTGAAATGCATATCTGTAAAACAGAAAATTGTTTTTATTGGAAGCTCTATAAAAAAAATAAATAAATAAGTAAATAGGACAATGAAGGCATTCTTCTCTGTGGAGGTGATGATTAACCTGAGAATTAGGTGCAAGAAGAGTTATTTGTATAGAGAACACCATTTAGCCAAATATGAGATTTATGGGGCCATCCATATGGCTCGCTGTTTTCCCACATGTGTGATGTGATGTCATTGCTTGCCAGTGTGTAGCCATTTCTATAAGATAAAAGCCATATTATTCTGCACCAGATGTACAGAACCCTTGACGACTTGCCCCCTCTTACTCCTCAGTGCTCATGGACGGACACTCTCGCTCACACTCTATATCCCATCTAAATTGAGGTGTTGTCAGGTCCCCAATCACACCACACTGTTCCCCTTTCCATGCATCTGCAGTTAAGATTGTCTTTACCTCTAATGCCTTATCAAATTCCTACTCATTCTTTAAGATTAAATAAAATTTCTACCCCCCTTTAGTGCCTTGAGCTACCCAAGGTAAACTTGGTACTTTGCTACCCTGTTGTGAAATGGACTCCATCTCTTATCCATCTGGTATATCACATTGACTTTTGATATCTGTTTTCTCCAAGAGCCCATAAATAGTTTGGGAGAAGGGACAATACACTATTGGCAGAAGTGAGCCCAGAGCCTGGCACTTTTCTGAAAATGATTTAAATTTAATTGAATCTGCTCTTAAGAAAGCCAGGGACAGTGTTTACCAGCTACAAATTACCTAGATTCTGCCCAACTTCTTATAAATTATCCACCCTTTGCATCAGTTAAGAGCCTAGTCTTGATCCCAGGATGGATACATAGCTTTCTCGTGGTCTTAAAAACAAGAGATATTCTCTCCTCTCACAGTTTCTAGACTTATGAACCTTCTGTTTGACATAATTGTTGTAAGGGCACCTGCATCCTCTCCCTTCTCCTCCACGTGTTGTAACCAAACCTCCATTGGTCCTGCAGTATGAACCAGGACTGCTCACAGCAGATGCTCTGAGCTATCTGTGCGCACCTTGTTCCAAATCTACATTCACTAGCTCCACATTAGTGGCTTGAAATCTGCCTCAACGGAATTACTCCTCCCAAGGAAATGGGCAAATACTACTAATCACAGAGAAGCTGCTGAGATAGAGACAGAGATAGAGATGATAGAAAATAAGAGAGAGAAGGAGGATGAGAGAGAGGGTTTTAAACTAAGGCTCAAAGATATTGGGAAACTTGCTTATGGTCATCATAGGACAGTGGGAATTTAGCCACAAGTGTGTCTGTTACCTTAACCATCATGCCTTCCTTCTCTCATTTCTCAGCCAGGTACCCTTTAAATTTCCTCTCTCCCATCTCCCTCAGCATCCAGTTGACCAACTGCCCCAGATTCAAAGGCTAATTTGCCAAAAGTATGTCCAGACTCAGGGCTGAGGCTCCAATGGTTTACTAAACAGATCAGAAGAAAGTAGAAGAAATTGCCAAGCAAGACTGCTTTGGGGACCCTTTGCCCATAATGAGCCATCACTCGATAATAATCTGATATACTCCCCCAAGCAATGCTGCAGCTATGGATCTTCACCTTACTATATTGTCCTTCCTCTGTGAAGCCGAATGGCCTTCAATGGCTGGTAGGTGTCCCCCCCCCCCACACACACACCCTGACACCAAAATGGGTCAGGGGTTGTTACCTTGAGGCCCAGAATTTGCTGTATGATTTATACTTCAGACATATAGTTGTATAGAAGCACAAAGTGTTCTAGAGTATAACCTGAATCTCATTTTTATGTACCTTTTGACAAAAGAGAGTGCATGTACTTGACTGACTGTATTCTACAATTCATTTATCTTGAAAATTGACCTGAAACAGTACCACTCTGGATGTGCCCTAAAGCCCCCGTGGCATTCATCAGAAGAGAGTGGCAGAGAAATCTGAGTGCAAGAAAACTTAAAGCTTATAGCAGCTTCACTTTTAAAGCCTACTAAACTGTGTACTTCTAAATCAAGTCCTAACACAATGACTTAAGGCAGGTGTCAGGGAAATGCTTTGCACTTTTAAAGATAAGAAGTCAGAGACGCTGAGGTAAGTGAACTACTGATGCCCTCATGAGTCAGTAAAATTAGCCAAGAAAACAAAAGGATTTCCTCTGCTCACCCTAGGGGAAACCTTTCTACCACAGGGAATGAAGTTTTTTTTTTTTTTTTTTTTAAGGGAATGAAGATTTTTATCGCAGCCATTCAGAGGGACAGATTTGCAAGAACAGGACCCAGATGCCATCTTCTAAATTTCTAGTACTTTCCTTAAACACCAAATTTGAAAATCTCCAGGAAGTATTCAGAGGAGAAATCAAGATAAACCTATTCATTTAGGGAACTTAAATGGGAATCATCATGCTAAAATATTAGCACAGTGATCTTTCTCCAGGATGAACATGATTTAGTGAGGTCCTTCCTTTATCGAGAGATAGTGAGAGAATGTCAGTCCGCTCCAGAAATTGAGAGCCCGGCTTTCTACTTCTCCACGGGGACTTAGAAACTTATCTCCATGAATTTTAAATGAGAAAAAATACAAATATTCAGTCGGCAAAATCCTTTCTCATTTCTTGTCAATATCCACCCCTCCCACCATCCTGTGTTGACAGGACCGATTTGCAAAAGGAGGGTTTAACATTACAAACACCCTTTCATCAGCTTAAAAATTGAGGCGAGTCAATATTTACATCATGTTGCTGATCTTTAAAGTGCATACCCTGTTTTCTGTCCTAATAAATAGCTGTCACTCTTGCCTCCATCCGAGTTTAGCTGAGAGTGGGTTGGCATGCTCAGTGGTCCCTGCATTCCGGGAATGATCTAATATTTCAGGTCTCTCACGTGGCAGCAGGTCGATTTCTTTCCCTCACTCCTTCATATTGGCTTCCAATGACAACCTTATAAAACCATTTAGGTCTGCTTAAAGAAAAAAAAATCCATAAGCATGCTAGGTTTATCTTTCTCCAGAAATGTGTGAAATCTAATACCTAATGAGAGAATATAAGCAGGATATTTGTTAATCTATTTTGCTATGCAATTTGCAGGACATATTTTTTGACTAAAACACTGGGTGAACTTACTATGTTCCTATCCTAGCACTTAACAGTGATAGGGAATGATATTAAGCTGGGGCAATAGAAAATCTTTATTCTTTACCAGCAAGTTCATATCTCTAACACACTGGTTTGTGACCCTGCTTCTGTCCATGACTACAATCACTGGCTCTGGATAAGTTTAACTGGGGTTTAACAGGGCACAGCTATCCCAGTGGACTCACACTGATCACAGAGGAATCTCAAAATGTCCTTATTTTTTTACTTTTCTTTGGTTGGTATTGTTGTTGGTTCTTACCTTCCAAAATCACCTGTATGGTTTAGGAACACAGAGGAGTCTAGAACAGAAATGAGTACTCTTTTCTTTTGAACCATTTGCTTCTCAGACTACAGAAAGCTGACCTCAGAAGGGCTTGGTGAGGACACTTTTTAAGAAGTAAGCACAAGGGACATAAAGCGAGATGGTTTGAGAAAATAGAGATGTCTTGAAAGACTTGAGGGAATGTTCCTTTTACAAATGCGAAGTAAGAACCTTGTAATGAAGAACAGATAAGGGTAAGAACTCTATCCCCCAGTTCACACAGAATTTCTGGAGACAAAATAAAGTGTGATACCAAAGCAGATGTTCCTATCCTGCATTTCCCTGCCTCCCTAGGGGTACGCTGTAAAGATGCAAGCGATGTGCGGGCAATGGGTGTGATCCAGCAGAGGGTGGCAGAGGATTCAGCCACAACGCTGAAGATATAGATTGACCCCTGCTCCAACTGTGTGTGTGTGTGTGTGTGTGTGTGTGTGAGAGAGAGAGAGAGAGAGAGAGAAAGAGAGAGAGAAGGAGGGAGAGCCAGACCTTGATTTCTTCTATTTCAAAAATTTGATGATGCCTTGCTGTTCTAAGAAATCACCTTAACTCCCTGGCAAATCACAATGATATATTTGCCTGGTCTCTTTGGCTAAAAGATCTTTAAACCTCAATTGTGATTATTAAGACCAGATAAGTGCAAGGGTTTCAAAATCTGCAGGTTCATATAAAACAGAGCTAAAGAGAGTATGAGTAATGGTCAGCCCTCGATGTCCTCTGAAATCCATCTCTAACCTCAGTACCCCAAGCTGAAGTACAACCAGGGATCATTTCCATGTGGCTGATGACTCAGCTCTTGCTATGGATTTGATGTCAGCAGGTATTTTTTTGAGTTAAAAAGTGACACCTAAAGTCACTTCCTCTGCCTTATCAATAGCAGTACACAAACAACCAAGATGAAAAGAAAAATCCTACAGATAGATTTGCAGAAGTGAAAAATCCTCAAATGTAAGTGGGAAATGTCTAAGCCATCAATTATAAAGGACATCAGTAATTCTGTAGATACATAGTCAATAATTAATTAGGCTATGAATTGATCAGCAACCAGGTCAATTTCAGTCCTTGACCCCATATTTTTCTAGATAATTTGTCTTGTAAAATAGGACTTTTTTTTTTTTTTCTTTTTCCCTGCATGACCCCAGGGAACTGGTGAGAATTCTTTTAAAGGTCTTTCCACCGTTAATAACTGCTTTGTTTTGTTTTAGCTTGGCACAGTATATTAGCCATTATGTGATGAGTTTTTATTATTATAGTTTCTAAAGTATGAGAGGAAATGAGGTAAATGATTAATGGCAGAGTAACTTAAAGCAAGAGGGCATTGTAGAAGCCATTGAAAAATAGATGGGAAAGGCAGACTCCCCAGTGGAATTTGATCCAGCTCCAAGGGTAACAGTCTTATCAAAGGTGCCACAGGGCTTTATTCATGATCCCAAGAAGTGGGGCTCTTGGCATTCAATCTTAGTGACTGTACTATACCTTGCGGCCACGGAAGCTTTTCTGGACCCTGGCGTGTGATCCAGCCTGTCTCAGAGGGAAGCCCTCTTTGCTCCAGGGCTAGCATCATTTTTATACATCAACTCCTCTTTATTTTGACTTTCCAAAGTTGGAGTTCAGTTTGCTTCTACTTTAGAGATCTTCTTAGAGACCAGCTGTATACATTCAAATGAGGATGGTTTTGTTCTGCTTTTTAAGGCTACAACATAGAGTTTGGGGTTCGTTCTAGGACCAGAAGATTTCAATTTTCTTTCCATTCTGGGTAGACTTACAGCATAAACAGAAGTGATTTCTCCATTTAAAATGCAACCCACCCTGCCCTCAGGAGGTTATTGTGTTGCTATGAAGATCAGTTGGCACGTGTGTATGAGTGATGCCAGATGACAGAGAGGTCACACAATCAATTAGATAGAGATCATAGCATAATGCCCCACATTCTTAAATATACGAAACTTAAAAATATGAGGGGCGCCTGGGTGGCTCAGTTGGTTAAGCGACTGCCTTCGGCTCAGGTCATGATCCTGGAGTCCTGGGATCGAGTCCCACATCGGGCTCCCTGCTCAGCAGGGGGTCTGCTTCTCCCTCTGCCCTCTTCCCTCTCGTGCTGTCTCTCATTCTCTCTCTCAAATAAATAAATAAAATCTTCTTTAAAAAAAATATGAAACACTTGCATGATTTTACTCTTAAGAGTATGAGTAAATACTGTCTTCTATGACACATGGTAGTCTAACCCATACCAGCTCACACAGAACCATTATATGGATTCCTTATTTTTTCTCCAGGGCTCTCTGGTCCTATTCTGGTCCTATGACAATAATGAATACCATCATTTTTAACTAATGGGATTTGTAGTAATTAGGGTGGAAATTGCTCAATGCTCTATACACATGCAATTCTTTGAATCCTCACAAGAACAATGTGAGGTAAATTTTATTATGACCATCATTTTTACAAATGCCAAAACTGAAATCCCAGTTGAGTGCCTCATCCAAGCTCCTCGCCTGGAGCTTGAATCCCACATTTTGTTTGATGCTATATTGCTTTTAGGAAAAGATTTTGGGGGTTCTCACTAGAAACACATTTCTGAAAGCCTCAGGAGTTTCTTTAGCTTAGAATTCCCAAAACATCTCAAAGAATTTTCAAGAACTGAGCTGTCGGTTCTCTTACCTCAGCTGCCACCAAGATGATCCCTCACAGAGAAAAAGCTAAAGATAGAATAGTATTTTTCTGCCCTGCCCTTCCTGCCCACCTCCACTCCACCCCACCTCATCCATGCTGATCCCCAGGCAGCAAAATAAATAGGATCAAGCTGGATGTCCTTTCCTAGGAGAAATTCTTCAGGCTAGAGAGAAAGGTAAGATAGATTAACCGTCTGCTGTAGAGGCAAGTTCAATAGAGAAAGAGATTAAGTAAAAGCCTAACAAGGAAATAAACACCATGTTTGCCAAGCAACACACACAGGTAAAAAGGAGACACACCAGGAACCAAGGGATAGCCTAGCATCTCCAGATTTAAACCAGAATGTTCAAACCATCTCTATGATAAGAGATGATAAGAGATTACATTTTCTTTTTTTTAATTTAATTTTATTATGTTATGTTAATCACCATACATTACATCATTAGTTTTTGATGTAGTGCCCAATGATTCATTGTTTGGGTATAACATCCAGTGCTCCATTCAATACGTGCCCTCTTTAATACCCATCACCAGGCTAACCCATTCCCCTCCCCGCCTCCCCTCTAGAACCCTCAGTTTGTTTCTCAGAGTCCATAGTTTCTCATGGTTCGTCTCCCCCTCTGAAAGAAATTACATTTTCTATTAGCTTTTCTCATTCTTACATACTTTTAAAGAAAACCTTGGCAGCACCAAGTCTGTTCTTATTGTACAAAAAGCTGGTGTAGATTCTCTTCAGAGTCTGAAATCTTGTCAGTTCATGGACAGTTTATCCAATATCTCCTTTTAGTCTTACTTCTTGGTGTGTTGCCTGAGCTTCTCATGAGGGAAAACTCCAGCTCCAAATCAGATGGCCTCTAGAGAAAGGCTGACTAGACTTTGCTGTGTACATGCACCAAATGACTTATTTTTTCAATAAAGCCCTCGGTGTGTCTTGGTAGTTATGCATTACCTTCTCTCTAAAGAGCCCAAGGGGCCACAGAGATCACTTTCAAAGTGAGCCATCGAGAATTTCAGTGCTGCACAGCAAGGAAGCAGGACTCGGAGGGTAGGGGAAGAAGGCTTACAAGAGACCGGGGAGAGGAAAGGGAGACCAGCAGACAGCTGTCACTTCCTATCCCTTAAGGACATACTGTCTGGCTGTGAATATGAATACTCAACAAAGAGGAAATTCAACACTGGAGGGAGGACCCATAACTGCAGTAACTTACTGCTTCCTGCATGTTTATAGAACTGTGCTATTGTACAGGTTGTTAAATTGATACCTTAATTACATGAATTGTGGCCAAGTTATGGCTGTCACAAGAGGCATAAATCTGGTCTCTTTTGACATGCTCTCCAACCAGAGTGTTTTGTTGGGTAGTCTCAAATACAATTTTGATGTTAAAAAGAAGATACACAATACAAAATTTATCTCGCCAGAAAATAAGTACAACTGTTCTCTACCTTGTTGCTGATGGATGTGTTTTGTAAAAAGGGTGAAGTCTACTCTGATGTCAGATTCTGAAGGAAATGCGACATATTGCAGAATTTTTAGATGAAGCTCTCTTTTGGCTAATTTAATTGCTAGCTCATAGTTACAGTCAATATAGTGAAGATAGATTCAATTAGGACTTCTGAAAAAATTATAAAAATATAGGCTTTGGGGATCCACAGCAGAGAAGGAAAATCCTTTCTTACACAAAGAAGATATATGTACCTTCTCCAACTTCATAACAGAATGCCAATCTTATCTTGATTACTACACAGCACTTATGAGGAAGGAAATAATATTAATGTTTTTGAAAAAGAAAATGTCTAAAAGACATACTGTCTACTCAGAACTCTATATATAAATAAATTAGTATCAAGAACAGTGAAGAATCTGAGATTTTACCCTATGTTCAAGGTAACAGATTAATCCGTCACAGTTACATGGATGTTGGCAGAAGGCATAAGACTCTGGAGTCAGAGACAAAGGACTTGGTTACTCAAAGCAATAGCAGTAGCCAGAGTATCCATATTTCTTTTCACTGGTTCCCTGAACCCCAGTTCCCACAAGAGATGGAGAAGAGGGACAGGTGGGCCTTACTGTGGGTTACATTACCAGAGAGGAACCCAGAGCTTAGGGAATTTGATCTTTTTTTTTTTTTTTTTAAGATTTTATTTATCTATTTGAGAGAGAGAGAAAGCATGAGCAGGAGGGAGGCGCAGAGGGAGAGGGAGAAGCAGACTCCCCACTGAGCAGGGATTCCCAACCCGGGGCTTGATGCCTGAGATCATGACCTGAGCCAAAGGCAGATACCTAACCGACTGAGCCACCCAGGTGCCCCTAGGGAATTTGATCTTTTATAATGGTCATGAACATGACTTCTCTTTGTTCTGAAGGGAGACACTACCTTTATTTTCCAATACTCTCTACTACATACATACATTTCCTTGAGCAAATTGCCAGAACAAAGGCTTTCAGTGTCTCTGCTTACAAGATGTGCTAAAATGGTGGATACCCATGGATAATTCTCTCTCAATAATAAACAAGTAAATAAATAATTACATACATACATATATGTAGTACATTTAATTTTACCATTTGTCAACTCAGAGTAACAGAAAACTACATAGATAGCTCCACCACAATGGCCTGGTCACCTTTCTGAAATATATTTAGCAAGATATATTATAATGCTATTTATTTTTACTGATGTTTGGTCTAAGACTTAATCATGTAAAGATCACTTTTGCTTACTCTGTAAAGCCACTTTGATGTAACATTAATTTTCTGCTGTAATGGCTTTTGTATAAGGACCACTTATTCAATTTTTTTTTAATATGGCATCAGAAAAATCTTTCTTGGATGACTCTAATGCTTTCTTTAGCAAAGGATACTTCTGAGGATACCCTTATACCTCTTCTAGCATAAAGTATATCCCCTTGTCTGGCATGATCTCATGTGGAATCTTATCACAGTGGATTTCAAGTAATTTGTGAATAGGGAGTGATCTTGGTTCAGTCCCTGAGGGCATGAAAGACAAACCCATAAATGCAATATATATCTATTCATTAAGAATAAACTCCTATCAAACAAATAAATAAATAAATAAACTCATGTGTCTTCCAGGATGGAAGAGTCAGAATGTAATCAACTTGCCGTCAAGTGGTCAGCTGGAGTCCTCAAAATGGTGC
Source organism: Mirounga leonina (assembly GCF_011800145.1). Classification (NCBI taxonomy): domain Eukaryota; kingdom Metazoa; phylum Chordata; class Mammalia; order Carnivora; family Phocidae; genus Mirounga; species Mirounga leonina. Next base: position 15,941,938 of record NW_023270825.1, on the reverse strand, counting down.
CAATGCCAGTGGCTCAATATTTTTAGGGAGTTGGACATTCAAGAGCCTGAAATAACTAAATGAGCCTTCTTAAATTGGAATTCCATGCTGTTGGGCTTCCATCTCTTCTATCATGGAGAAATATGTTCATGTGCTCATTGTTTCAGATCTACAGAGGCTGATGACAGAGGTTGGTTGACATCATTTGGCCAGTTACATACTATACTTGGTTGTTTTAGTGTCTTTCCCATAGTTTATGCTCTCTGGCAAGCATCAATATGTGATAAAAAGATCTGGACACTTGGTGTCCACTCCCATTTGTCAACCTGTATGTCTGAATTCCAGACCCTCTTGACCCCAATCTTCCAAATTTTGTCTATATATGGAAGCTATTTTTCCACCAATACTCTTTCCACATCATGTGGTCTGCCAGATTGTATGATCTAAGTGGCAGCATAGCCTCAACCTGCAGTAGCTCTATCCTATTCTGGGCCCATGCAGAGTCGCATAGATGTGCTAGACCACTATCCTAGGTGTAGGGTGTACTACCCCCAAAACTCCCAGGAGTTTTGCTTCTTTCTTCATTGTAAGATGTGCAAAATACAAAAGTAGGTTTTTTGTTTGTTTTTGTTTTTTAATTTGGAGGCACTGTCCTAACATGCCTCTGACCACGGAGCACCTACAGTTTTTACTAATATGGCAGTCCTCTGGATCTTCTTCTTACTAGGGAGCCTAGAAAGTCAAAATCTTTCGGTGTATCCATGCAGATGTCAGGGTACCAGGTTTTTTGGCTTTTGTTTTCAAACAGGGCCCCAATCTTGACATGCCATATATATCTTATTTGAGCATTTAACTCTGAAGTTCAGGCACGTTGATGAATAAATAGGCTTGTTCCTTGATTCCTCTACATTCCTGCTAGAGGAAATGAGGATTTTGTTGTCTGCATCCAAAAGGCCCTCTATTTCGCACCTGACTTTCAAATCTGTGTTATTCCCTCAGGGATTTATTTATCTTTATGTAGAACAGTAATGATTCTTAGCAATAACCATCTAATATCTGTATTCTTATAGCTACTCTTTCCTTCATGTCTCTCAATTGCCTGTATTTCATATCCAACAACACATTCTCCTCCACCAAATATCCTCTCTACTTACCACAGGTCAACATTTTATCAATTGGAAGGCCATCTTATGCCGAGGCTGTGTTTCACCCACCAGCAATGATGGGTTCCCCATTTCCAGCTGAGCTGTGAGTGATCAGGGTCAAAACCCCATTTGTCTCTTGCTAACTTGGAGACCCTCATAACCTATGTTAGAGGTTGAGTCCTCAGATGATGAGAGGGGGTTTCAGGGGTAAGATATTGTTTAGGGATGAACACCTGGGAAGGGAACAGGCCTGAAGAAGGATGGGACAGAGGAAAAAGTTCAACTCCAATACAGGCCTGCCAAAGCCTAGAGAAACCTCAGTCAGCCTAGTAGCCAGCTCTAGGAAATACTTCATAATCCTGCCTGGCTCCACCATGGACTCTCACTGGTCCAGAAAGATGTGAGCTTCAGCAAGGAAGCTCTCAGAAGCTGAGGCAGACCCTGAAGCCTCCAAGAGCTGGAAGATATTGTGACCACACACTCTACAGCTGGGTAGCAAGTCCTTCCTTGAAAGGGACACTGGAAGGACATCTCTGCACCTGCCACAGCAAGCACTCATCTAGCGTGCACACACACACACACACAGAGTAAACAAACCTCAAGTACTGACAACTTAATTCATAATGAGCCCAGTGTTTGACTTGCCCCCACAGTCTCCCTTTGAGCTCTAGTACATTGACTTCCAAAGTTTGAGGTTTTAAATGACTGTCATTCACTACCTGTTAGACTGAGGAAGAATCAGCAAAGTGATTAGGTTTTTGTCTGGAGACCTGAATAAAGTTGTCCATGTGGATCGATGTCACCTTGCCACTATTAGCCAACATGACAGTGATGGCTTACTGACTCCAGGGCGTCTACTCAATTGCTGCTATTACCATAGGAACAAACCCAGCCAGCACACTTCTCAGGCCCTCCTCCACTGATTTTTATTATAATAAGATAAAAGGCACAGAATGCCCCCTGATTTTTATTATAATAAGCAGATTGCTTCTAACAGAGCAGTCTACACAGGTTACTGATGGCCATACATTTGTAGAAATTCAGAAGGGGTATTTCATGGTTCTATCAAAATTCAGAATCACATATATTGATGACTCTGAGCCCCAGAAAACAATTTTAGGTACTGGAAGGAAACTGGGGATGAGTAACAGGGTAATTTTACTCTTCACTGCATGAAGCTAAGAGGGTTAGGACTCAGATGAAAATAAGAATTGTGTGACTTTTTCTTCTCAGGTCTACTGAAAATAGTTGTACTATTATGTTACAATGTCTTAAATGCATTCTGCCAGGCACTTAATGTAATTTACCTATTTTGATTTAAAAAATAATTCTATGAAGTGTATATGGACATTGAGGCCTAGACCCCAATAAGGGAGTTGCCTGGGGTCCCATGAGAAGCACGTGCTGTTAGAGCTAGCCACTCTGCCAGACAGCTAGCCAGACAAAACTTTTGCATTTAAGCACAAAGTGAAGCACATTAAGATAAAATATTATGTTCACATTAGTTTTAAAATGCTAATCCTTACAATGATCTTTTACTTGTGTGGGGGGAAGCGTTTTGTCCCCTTCTTATAGATGAGGAATTTAAAGTTCACAGGATCAAAACGATTCACAGAAGATAACGTGGTCAGTCATCTGAAGATATGGAAATTGAATCCAAATGTGTGTGTTGCTTTCTTTTTTTCTCCAAAAAGGCAGTCACAAATGATGCATAAGAAAATATTGTATGTAAACTTTTAATAAAAACAGTAGGTCCATATTGCCTACTGCCAAACTCTCCAAACCATCTTCCACAAATAATGAACTTTGTTTGAGGAAATTAAAACATGGTTTATTGGAAAGGGCATTCAGCTGAGCATCAATGCCTGAGGTTCAGGCACAGTTTCTCTCCCAAATTCCATGATAGCTGACCTGCTCCCCCATTGCTGCAAACCTCAGGAATGGCTTACAGAGCCCCCCTCCCCAGGCGCCAGGTGTTCAGTCCCACACTCCATACACACCATCACATACTCCTCATTATCACACTGGGAGGTGGGTCTTATCAGCCCATTTTCTAGATAATAAAATAGAATCCTAGAGAAGTTAGTTGATCAAAGTCAAAGAAGGGAGCTAATCATTAAAGAGTACATGCTTTGAAATCATAGCTATAGATTTGCATCTTACCTCCGCCATTTACCGGCTTTGTAAACTTGGAAAAGTTGTTTTCCTAGCCTCAGTTTTAAATGCTAGAAATTGGACCACAGTCCCTAAGGATCTATCCAACTGAGCATCTCTGTTTTCAGGTTTTTTTTTTTTTATTTTTTAAATTTATTTATTTTAATTTAGTTGAGCCCTCTGTCCTGCCAGGCTCCTATGGAAACTCTAGCAATTTAATTTTAACTCACAGTTTCAGAGGATTGCCTTAAAAATTCATCTCAATGCTGGCAAATTCCATGCTCCATAAATGAAACCTCTACTCTTAGAGGCAACCATAATGAGCCTTATCTAATTGGAAATAGCCTAAGTATCCAGGAGTAAAAGGTGGTAGTAGAGGTGGTAAGGTTTTCTGGGTAGAGGGCCTGAAGGTGAGTGTTACTAACTCTCACAAATATTTGGTCATTCTCTCCCAAATTCTTTCTGCCACCTGCATCCATTTTTATCTCTGTGAGCCCAACATTCTTCCCACCCGAACCCCATTTTATTGGCTTTAAGCTTCATTTTCCATTAAATGGATTGTAGGAAGCTCTGAAAGGGGGCTGGGAAACCAAAGAAAAGACCAAAAAATTACTTAAGATCAATGATCACTGTGTGAATTATTTCCTTCCTGTGTTTAATAAGACTCATAAAATCATTTAGAAATTACAAGGCTTAAATAGCCATTCAATTTTTGATTATTAACATATAGCACCTTGAGTTTAGTGAACCTTCCTGAAATGGATTTTGAGCTATTGTAATCTCTCATAATGAGAAGGCATTACAATACATATTTCAGAAATAAACTAACAAATAAGAACATCTTTCAAGAATATATTCCATTGCTATAAAGCAATCTCCAAAGCAAATTCTTGGTATACTAAGAGGGGATTTCATGTCAGAGTCAGGTTCAAATCACAGCTCTAACACTCACTGATGTGTGACCTTGGGTGAGTTACTCAAACTCTCTGAGAGCCTCTGCAGTGACATAAGAATAATAATATTTACATTAAAAGGTTTTCATGAGGATTAAATGGGCTTCAAATAATTGCTGATTTCCTTCATTAAGGAGACAAGTAAAATCTAATTTCTGGTGCCTCATTTCCTAGTGAACGAGAACTGAAGGGTAATATTTATGTTGGAGAGGATAATGCTCCTGGGTGACCTTGAGGAGAAAGGGAACTTCACTTCCTTTCAATTTAGAATTGCTGTGCCAGGAATTACTGGACAGATTCATTTGAAATAAGAACTTTCATACCTGAGCTACTGCCCAGAAATTATGGCACCACTTCTGGGAAGTTCTGAAATCACTTTGAACTTACTTTGTGGAGTTACTTTGCATTCCACACTGCTGGGCCCCTGTGCACATCCATGACTTGGCTGGAGCTGATGCTAGCATGGCTGTGCCAGCATATTTTCAACCTGATCAAGGCATAGAGCTCTGAAAATTTCATGAGATTCTGTTTTTGTGAGATTTCCAGATTTATACCAAGCTTTACAGATCCCAAGGGGATGCATAATTCAGAAAAAAAAAAAAAAAAAAAAAAGAGTCTACCAACTCTAAGATATAACAGTTGACATGCTTAATTCAGGTTCAGTTAGGGCTGGTTGGGAGTGTGACTTCTTATTTCTCAGTTAGTAGAAAAAAAAACCTTATTGTTTTACAGGTTGCTTTTCAAATTTAACAATAGTAGAAAGTTCCTAGAAACTGGAAGAGACTAATACCTGGAAACACTAATAAAGCTTTAGAATCACGTCCTTGACCGAATTGAACTAGGTATGTGTTCTCCTGGATTAATCATAAATTTACTTTCCTTCATATCTTTTTAATGGAGTATTATCTAAGGAATATACACTCAGTATTTTCTTAGCAATTACCAGATATTGTTAAATGAGACACTATTCCTTATTTTCCTTAATTGTCTATTGTTTTAATGCAGCTGTATACAACATATTCAACCATTAATAATACAGTTTACTGTTTTCTTTCATCAGTCACTTCTAGAAAAATCTTGTCTATTCAACTACATTGATTAGGTAACAGCTAATCTATTTCTTCTTTTTAATCAGGCATATAAGTATCAATCAGAGTTTCTGTGCAGCATGAGACATCCAACATGGCACATTGATCTGATCCAATTCCAGGCAAAAGGATGATTTACTTAACCTAGAGCAACATATTGTGGGAAAATGCTAGGTTTCTGTCAGATTTCTTAACATATTAAAAGCAAAAAACCCACTTGACTCTCTCTTTATAATGAGGGTTTCTGGGTTGAGAATCATTATTTTATTCATTCATTCATCCATTCATACACTCAGCCAACAATTTTTAAGTATGTGTCACGTACTGGGTGTCAGGTAGAGATACAACATATCCTTTGTTTGATATCTGTGTCAACATATATTCAGATAGAATTACTGAAGGACAAATCTTAATATAAATATTCAAAGAAATGGGCTCAATTCTTATTGAAGTATTCTTCTTTGATATATATCTAGGCAAAAGGAAAGAAACATGCTGAGATATATATAATGCTAATTTTTGTCACTGGTTTTTCCATGTCTCATATCCTTATTTTATGTAGAAAGGAAAAAAAAAAAAAAAGGTCGCTTAACCAGTGTCTTTTTTCCAAAAAGAATTTGAAACTATCTAAATTTGGATAAGGAATACTAGTATGGGTTAGGTTCACCTCACATGAAACCAAAACAGGCAGATAACCACATAATATAAGAGATACCTCTTCTGGGGTGCCTGGGTGGCTCAGTCATTAAGCGTCTGCCTTTGGCTCAGGTCATGATCCCAGGGTCCTGGGATCGAGCCCCACATCAGGCTCCCTGCCCTGCAGGAAGCCTGCTTCTCCCTCTCCCACTCCCCCTGCTTGTGTTCCTGCTCTCGCTGTCTCTCTCTCTGTCTAATAAATAAATAAAATCTTTTAAAAAAAAATTAAAAAATTAAAAAAAAAAAGAGATACCTCTTCTGTCACACTTTTTTTCATGGTCTCTTTATTCAATTGTCATGGTCACTATGTTGTCCTCTAAAATTCTTCCCATTAGATTAAACAACAAAGGGGACATAAAATGGTCAATGTGTCTAGAAAAGTTAAAATGCAAAGTAGATGTTTGTCCGGTGGATGGTAGGAAGATGGCAGTTCTCTTCTATTGACATTGGTTAGTTGATTATGTCTAGCATTGAGGATCTAAAGTACAAGACTTTAGCTTCCACAATTAATAGAATGATCCAGGGGAAGGAGGCCAAAGTTTGGGACCAATTGACTTGGGTTTGAGTCCTAACTTCATCAATTATTAACTTCATGACTTTGGGCAAACTTAATCTGTTTAAGTTTCAAGTCCCTTATCTGTAAAATGGGGATGATACCAATATCTGTCTTATCATAGTGTTAGACTCAGAGCATCAGGGTGAGTAACATCCGGTACCCACACAGGTAAATTCTGGAGTTTACCACAATATAATTGTATGGCACACTCCTGACACAATCCAAAGTGGTCTACAGATTGGGAGGGAGGGAGGTTTTTTTCCCCAAGTGATATTATTGGCCCTTGGGACCATGGAATCCTGTGATGGAATTTCTGCATTTGGCTAGCCAGAGAGTGAAAAGAGAGAATGAGCAAAAAAAAAAAAAAAAAAAAAATCTCATGGCAAGTTTGGGGTCAGGTCAGGAAGTGGTATTATATAACCACTTTGCTCTCCTCCTACTGTCTAGAGCTAACCCTACAGACCCACTAAGATAAAGTCTTCCTTGAAATGTAGTCTTTCATGATGCCCATCAGAAAATGAGAAAAAATTAATTGTGAATACATAGCATCAAATGAACCACAAATATGGTTCTGAGGATAAAATACTTCTGAGGATAAAAGTGTTATATACAGAGTCTAATGTCGAAATCATAGCTCACAGAAGTTATTCTCATTCTATGATCCCTGAATCCCTAGATGTTAATTATGCTACCAACAGGTATCTTCAAGTTATTATCTAAAGAAAGTTTGTGCTTACTAATAAAAAAAAAATACAACAACAACAAAAAGCACAGGACAGCTATTTCTCAAACAACTATTTAAATAAGGTAATTCAGTATCATTTGAAAATCTCTGCTTTTATTGCTTACTCGCTGTATTTGTCTTTGATTAATGCAAAATTAGGGGTTACTTATATTTTTCTTATATACATTTGTTTGGTTGACAAAATCAAATACAGAATCCCTTGAAGAAAGACTAAAATAACTTGCAAAGTAGTAGTGAATGATCATCTTAGGTGTAGTCATTAGACTGAACATGTATTGTAGGAAATAAAATTTGAATAAAGTCAGAGATCTTTTGTGAGTAGTCCTTCACCATTTACTCTACCTATCGTCTCTAAAGATTGATTGAAGTTATTGGGTGGATCTGTATTATTGCAGAAACAGGCATATTCTTGATCATCATGACCTAAACACTTGACCATATGACCCTTTCTCCAAAGCCAACAAGTACATGAATTCACTGGTGGGTTCTACAAATGAGGTTCTATGACTATGAGATATGAAACCACTAAAATCCTAGAGGAGAACACAGGCAGTAACCTCATTGACATTGGCCATAGCAACTTCTTACTGGATATGTCTCTGAGGCAAGGGAAACAAAAGCAAAAACAAACTATTGGAACTTCATCAAAATAAAAAGCTTCTGCACAGCAAAGGAAGCAATCAACAAAACTAAAAGGCAACCTATGGAATGGGAGAAGATATTTGCAAAAGACATATCTGATCAAGGGTTAGTATCCAAAATATATAAAGAACTTATAAAACTCAACACCCAGAAAACAATCAAGTTAAAAATGGGCAGAAGACATGAATAGACATTTTTTCAAAGAAGACATACACATGGCCAACAGACATATGAAAAGATGACCAATATCACTCATCATCAGGGAAATACAAGTCAAAACTACAATGAGATATCACTTCACACATGTCAAAATGGCTAAAACCAACAACACACGAAACAACAGGTGTTGGCGAGGATGTGGAGAAAGGGGAACCCTCGTGCACTGTTAATGGGAATGCAAACTGGTGCAGACACCGGAAAACAGTATGGGGATTCCTCAAAGAGTTGAAATAGAACTACCTTACAATCCAGCAATTGCACTACTAGGTATTTTACCCAAAGAATACAAAAATACTGATTCAGAGAGATACATGCACCATAATGTTTATAGCAGCATTATCTCCTGTAGCCGAATTATGGAAACAGCCCAAGTGTTCATTGACTGATGAACGGATAAAGAAGATGTGATATATTTGGTATCACATATATAATATATACATATATATCACATATATAACATATATGTAATCAATGTCTCTCTGACCATTAGATATGCTTTATACTTCTTTTTATTTTTTTACCTACGTTCAAATTATTTGCCAAAAATTAAAACCCAGGCAATTTCATAGGGAAAACAAAATAAAGCAAAAGGTTCCTGGCTTCTTTTGAGAAATGGGATGATCTAACAACTATGTGTCAACATTTCTGGAGCCAAATGGCAGGGGCAAATTTTATGGGAATGTGCCCTCTCCAATGCACCTGATGACCCACCCCTCTCTGATTATTTATTTGACACTGGAGTCCAGCATCAGCAAACACTTTTCCCTGCCTGTCTAATCTACTAAAATGTCACTTTCTTGGTCCCTGAAGTCTTTTGTGACTTCAGCCTCTAAGGCCTACTTTAGTCTCTAAAACACTATAGTATGCCATCAAGACAGATCTGGGGATTGAAAACTTGATGTTTTACTTTCCAACTCTGTAGTTTTATGAAAGTAAATTTAACTTTCAGGTACTTCATCTGTAAAATACATGTGATTAATTTTATTTTATAAAGTTGTTTCTCTGATTACATAACATGTGAAGAAAGTTGCATGTATCCTGATTCATGGGAGATGCTCCATAAGTAAACTCTATCCCTTTTCCAAAATTCCCTTATTTCAATCAGTAAATATCCCAAAAGGATCTGCTAAGTTTTTTAAAACACAGAAACACTTTTGAAATATTAAATTATGTACTTGTTTTTATTTGTAGTAGAAAAATATATAATACATCTATTTTTTTATTTCCCTGATATTCTTGCATTGTAGTGGGGAAAGCGATTGGGGGGAGTTGAGTCAATTTAAAATTCACTTAAAGAAAAAGTCTCATAAATAAATGTATGGTAGATCTGCACTTGGATATTATGTTGATTATCATCTAATAGATAATAATTCAGAAATACCAACTTAGGAGGTTGATACCTGACTTGTTTATCATTATATTTAGAGCTCAATTTCTTAGCCTCAAGAGGTGCTAACACGAAGAGGTGTCACATTTCCAATACTCACTTGCTAATAGCCAAGTTGTCATTGTTTTCGCCTCTCCGTTGTAAGCATATTTCTCTCATGGCCTTTCTATGGTCAGTGCTTCTTTACATTGGGAACATTACCTGCACAGCACACCTGTTTCTGCCAGGAGACAGGTGGCTGAAAAAGGCAAATGGGCCTAGTTCCTATGACATTTTGTTAAACAATGAAAAATGCAGACAAAATCCTTTATGGCTCATGAAGTCTTGCTAATAAGGCAGATGTCCTCTGTGCAGTTCCTTGGGGCCTAAAATGCAAATATTGATGTGCTGATAATCACTGGACCCTAGTTTCAGTAATTGTTTCTATCTTCATTATCCTCTATTATTCCCCTTAAGAAATCCATTCTCAGCTAAGAAATCTGATGCACAGACTACAACTGATATCAAAGGTTTAATCACCTTGCCATCAATAAATTGAATTAAATCTCTCTTTAGCACTAATGATTCTTCCGGCAGGGCAACACATAATAAGACCATGGCAATAGAACATTCAGTGATGATTCTTATATGCTGAAACTTAACATCATGGCTAATTGGTCATTGCTATCTATTCTTTTAGGCATATTGGTTATGTCTGCTCATAAATATCCCAATTCTAGCTCACTTGCTTCAAGAGAAAGTCTTTATTGACAGTAGGACACATCATTAAACTATACAATAGGGCACCATCTTTCAGCTTAGACAATGTTAAAGAGCATATTGTGCCAAATGGTCTAATAAAAAAAGTAGCCAAGTTCCAACTCGGTGACATTAAACACACACACACACACACACACACACAAAAACAAGTTCTGACCATGCAAATATCCACATTTTTGTCTTCTGCTAATCTTAATTATAAGCATTTTTCTGTTTGCTTTTGCTTTTAGTTTTCCCTTAGTTTTCCAGTGGTTTCTTAAACCATGTCCCAGTAAAACTATGACTGTCTCCTCAGCATATTGTTTAATAATTATATATAACTTGTTCGTATAATGGAAAAAAAAAAAAAAACTAGCAGGAAAGAGTAACTGGAAGTAGAAACTGAAAAGTTGGACTCCAAGAATGATGTGTAAGTTTGCTGCCATCTATAGGCTGGCAGTAACTAACGCCCATGGCCGAAATGAATCTCGAAGACCAGGCTCACCTACACTGTTGATATAAGATCAAGTGTTTCCTGACAATTAAGAATCCGGGGAGTTTTAGGAGAATGTCTGGTCAACATCACTTTGCTTAATTTCTCCCTACATCATAATTGAGATTTTTACTTGGTATGAAGACATATGAGTCAAAAGTGAAATAGATATGAGTCAAAATTACAAGTTAAAGTAATATTAGGATAAGCAATTCTTTTAACAAAATGTGTGTTTTAAGTTAGTTGACCGATAGTAATTTAGAAAAAAAAGCAAGAATGGAAATTAAATATTAGGTTAGATTTATGGCGTTCACTTGAGATAAATTTGGAAGCCATATATAATTTACCCTTTGCCATTCTATATTCTCTAGCCAGTAATAAAATTATCTTCTTTACCTTTATATACCACCCTTTCCCCCTAAAAAATCTGAGTCATTCTTAGTATTTACAACCACAAAATAAGAGGTGAGTTTTCAAAACACCCCTTTGAAATAGTGTGCATGCATTTACTCAGAGATTTTTCGTTTTGCCATAAATATCCAAGCCTCTGTGAATTGGGATTTTCACACTAGCTCTGACCTATACAGGTTTTTGCAAAATATTCTTCCTTCATCTCTCTTCTGCTTCTGGACTTAAGAACCAATCTGGGACACTGTGCAGAGCCCCCAGGGGCGATGCCTGGGGGAAAGAAGGCCACCTTGGCCATGGCCCAGACAGCATTTCTTCAAATATGCAGAATGCACGGTAACTTGGACAAGGCAGTGCTACAGGCTCTGCTAGAGGCTTGCGGAGGGGACCAGCAGCAGTTGCTACCACAGGTGGCATCCCAGAGGAAAAACACAAATCAGTTGCTAATCATTCTATTTCACTCCTGCTGTTAACATATGTTGTCTGGAAGTCTCCCAGCACTGCCTTACTGCCGCGCATTGGAAATGCCAATATTTAAAGCTTATCTCTTTAGCTAGGTTGTCAACCACTATTTAGGCATAGTGGCTCTGTGCCTCTCACAATCGGACTTGCAATGCCTTGAGTTTATTAAAAATAATAAGTGGTTATTAAACAGTGACAAACCTGAGAAGCAGAAAACCGCCACTGTGAATTAAAATTGAACACTGACACTTAGACGTGTTAGAGAACTAGCAATGGATTCTCTCCATCCATCTCCCTCAGCCTCAGCAAAAGTAGAAAATATCCCCACCCTTGCCATTTAAGAGGCTGTATCTACCCAGTTCTTCTTATTTTTAATCTTAATGCATCCTCTTTAGTTATTTTCCCTAGGCACTTACAACTTGCCTTATTCTTATGGGATGATAGTAACAAAAATTACAAATATCGATGGTTTATTATATCCCTAAGACTGTGACTAGTTCTAAAAACAGAGAATGATACCTGGAAGCATACTTTACTCCATTCAATTCAATCTACATACAGTTCATGTATGAGTGTTGCTGAATCCCATAGTCAAGTTGTGCCCTTGACTCTTGTGCCTGATTCTATCCTATATAATGCCATCCTAGAAAGACTGCGGGCCCAGAAGTCAGAAGACCTGGTTCTAGTATTGGTTCTTCTGCTTACTAAATATGGAAAGAGTAAATTACTTGCTTTCGGGTGCCTGGGTGGCTCATTTGGTCAAGAGTCGGAATCTTGATTCCAGCTCAGGTCATGACTTCAAGGTCCTGGGATTGAGACTCGCTCACATAGGGCTCCCCACTCAGCAGGGAGTCTGTTTGAGGATTCTCCCTCTCCGTCTGCCCCTCCCACACCTCTCTCAAATAAAGAAATAAATCTATAAAAAAATTACTTATTTTCATTAAGACTGTTTCCCAGTATATATAAAGGAGGTAATACTTTTTCAATGTTCTTTAAAATGTGTTCATATATGTGAAAGCCTTGTGTAAACTATAAATTCCCATGGAAGCACATGCAGGTCAACAGTTATTATTGCTACCACATGAATACTGGAGTGGAGTGATGAGTGCCACTCCCCCTTCCAGGGCCAGCCAAGCACTCCCTCTCCAAGAGTCTCCCTGGACTGCATTAGCCTAAGTCAGTACGGTGGCACTGGAACTCACTTACGGTCTGTATTGTCCTTGATATTCCCTCATTTGTTTCAAATACACCAGTTTTCCCTGGCTTGCTTATTGAGGTCAGGGAGTTTTTCCTAAGAAAGCACTTCTACTCTGTCATGTCCACATATACCATAGTTAATGGAAAACCCGGTACAAATTAGGGGTAAATATACGTGTAAAACCTTACAAGGAATCCACGGGCCACATCACATCCTTCTCCTGTGCCACTTCAAAATCCTGTGGCTCCACCTTTTACTCCAACTGTGGCTGCAGGAACCCGTTTCTCACAGGCTGCCAATGACCTCTTTACAGGAAGGTACAAACTTTGCCGAGGCCAGAAAAGTAGCTCTTACCTGCTGCCCTGGGGTTTCTCTTATACCCTGGCAGCTAAAGTGTGTGTGTGTGTGTGTGTATGTGTTTGTGTGTGCATGCGTGGAAAAGGGGGTAGGTAGTGAATGATAGCTGGCTTAAATGTTCTTTTTAAAAAAAAATTTATAAGGACTTAATTTTTTTAGAGCAGTTTTAGAGCACACGCACGCACCCTTGGGGTAGAAGTCAATGTTCATAGGGCCATTTTTAACCAATGTAGTGAGAGCAAGCAGACAAGTGTTTCCCTTTTTCGTTCCTCGGGGAATGTTCTGAACTGCATTTCCTAAGGCTTCTCAGAAGGACCAAGCACTTTCAGGTCCCAGTAGCCCATGGCAGTTGCCTGACAATGGATATAACACCTTTCTTTGCCCTTTGCTCCTTCTGTGTTTTATTCACACTATTCAGTATTCCTGCCATCTAGGATTATATTCCCAAACTACCTAAGTATTAGCTTCTGTTTCAGGCTTTGTGTTCAGGAAATCCTGGTTAAGAGACCATCTCTAAAACTTTAGCAAGAATTTGGCATCAGAATGTCTTAGACCTTGGGGGGCACCTGGGTGGCTCAGTCGGTTAAGGCTCCAACTTTTGATTTCAGCTCAGGGTGCTGGGATCCAGTCCTGCAGTGAGTCCCACATCAGGCTCCATGCTCAGCGTGAAGTCTGCTTGAGATTCTCTCTCTCCCTCTCCCTCTGCCCCTCCCCCTGCTCGCTCTCTCTCTTTCTCTCAAATTAATTATTTAATTAAATCTTTAAAAAAATAATATCTTAGACCTTAGTGAAGTATATTGAACCTTCTTTTTCTCTGTTTCATGCTTTTAAATTCTGATACAGAGTCTGTTTAATATTATAGAATGAATACATGATTGTCAAGGAAATTAAGACCAGGTTTAAAAAACATATAGACAGATTAGGTACTCTCTTCAGGCTTAAATTGTGCTGAACCATAGGCCTGACCCTGAAAATTCAGATTTGGGACAGCCAGTCAAACAGCCCTGATAAGTGTCACCCAACCTCCTGGGCTCAGTCTACTGACAGCATGAAATGATGGTATGTATCTCATTCCACTGTAGGAACACAGAGTTTCACCTGAAGCCTTTACAGGAATTGAACAGTGGCCTGTTAAAAGGAAAAAAAATGCTCAGTAAAACTTGAAAGTATTCAACTGCTAATGTACCTCCACCCTCCTCACATCCTCTCCCACAAAATAAAGCCTATCTGTGCCTATCATGGGACTAACTCCATGAGGACTGTGGCAAAACGAATCAGAACTCCTAGTTGAGGTTTCACATTCGGATCTCCCTGTCATTCTAGCTTCCTGAACATTCCCCAATGTTTACTGCAGCCTAAGAGCTAAACTCCAGTATCTGGTGCTTTCCTCAATATGACTTGTAATAATAACAATGGTAATAACCTGAATAACCAGAATTTTCCATGTGTCAGGAACTTACATTTTACATAATTAGGAAAACATCAATCTGAAAAGGCTACAAATGTATGATTCCCACTGTAAGACATTCTGGAAAAGGCAAAATTATGGAGACAGTAAAAAGATCAGGGATTATGGGGGAAGATGAATAGGTGGATCAAAGAGAAATTTTAGGGCAATGAAACTACTCTGTATGATACTGTGATGATGGACACACATCATTTGTGCAAACGCATAGAATGTACGACACAAAGAGTGAACCCTATTGTAAACTAGAGACTTTGGGTGTTGATGATGTGTCAGTGTAGGTCCATCAATTATAACAAAGGTACCATTCTGGTGGGGGATGCTGATAAGGGGGAGGCTGTGCATGTGTGGGGACAGGGAGGATATAGGAAATCTCTGTCCTTTCCTCCCAGTTTTGCTGTGAACTTAAAACTGCTCTAAAAAAATTAAGTCCTTATACATTTTTTTTAAAAAGAACATTTAAGCCAGCTATCATTCACTACCTACCCCCTTTTCCACCATCACCGCCAATGAGAGAATAAGGCACTGCACCTCTGAATCCATGAGCAGCAACCCCAAAGTCATCAAAATGGGAATTGCCAAGTCAGGATTTAAACCCAGATTTTTTTTAATATTAAGGACACCCTGTAGGTAGCAGATGAAAATATTTCTTCCTTCCCTCACATTCCTCTTTCTACCTAACCTAGACCCTTGAGAAGAGAACAGAGACCAGTGTAAAGGCACTTCTCATACAACCAATCAGTCTTCCAAACTATCAGATACCATTTTCCTTCCACCCCACCTTAAGTTCTCAAGTCCTGGACATCAAGAATTGGTTAAGCTCTGCTTGCTATTGAATGGTTGGTAGAGGTGGTGGTGGGGGGAGGGGTGGTATTCTGATTTCCCTCCTATCACTCTTCTTTCCCTTGCATGATGATATTGTTTGTCAAAAAAAATTGTCACCTCTGGAGTGGAGTCCTTCCAGGACTTGATCTGTTTTGTTAGCAGACCAGGCAGCCTCTCTGGATCCCACCCAGCACAGGCTCCACTTGGAGTTTAGCTATCCTCTGAGCCCAGCTGGCAGGCCCCTCTGGGTTACCATAGCAACAGCATCCAGGCCATGGCCTCCTCCCCAAGAAGCTGTCAATCAGAATGCAAGAGGAGATGGAGTTTAAGTGACAGTGTGTGGTCATCCACCCATATTTAGATACAAGTTAACTCAGTAGCCAAAGACAAATTAATTTCCACCCTTCCTTCAGCCTTTGCTCAGGTGGTGAAGAAAAATCTCATGTTCTATACCAGTTGTTTTCCAACTCTTCTACATAATGTACATAAGGATCACCATTGATGTTTATTTAAAATGAAGTTTCACCAGCCATATCCTAAGCGATTTTTACTCACAGCATCTAGAATGAAGTCCTAGAAATTTGCATATTAAAACGTGATCCTGATACAGATGATTTGAAAACTACTTATGGGAAACACTGATTTATAGACATGTTACTAGAGACCCTAAGTCTGAAGATATTTGTTATGAGCTGAACTGTGCCTCCCAGAATTCCTATGTTGATTCCTAACCCCCAGTACCTCAGAATGTGACATGTTTGGAGAATAGAACCTTGGAGCTGTGATTAAGTCAAAACAAGGCCCTTGTATCCAATCTGATTGGTGTCTTTATAAGAAAATGAGATTAGGACACACAAAGAGATACCAAGGATGTGTGTGTGGGGGGGGAGGAAAGATTATGTGAGGACACAGCCAGAAGGTGGCCACCTGCACACTAAGAGGCCCCAGAAGAAACCAAAGCTGCTGACTCCTTGATTTTACAACGCTAGCTTCCAGAACTATGAGAAAATAACTTTGGGTTAAGGCACCCAGTCTGTGGTATTTTGTTATGGCAGCCCTAGCAAGCCAATACAGCATTATGTGTACCTATGTGCACAAAGCAAGCTCCAAAAACAACAAATATGGCAAAAGATTTATTACAGAGGTAACACTCAGCAGTTTTGTTTTGTGACCTTCTTACATGGCCCGTACAGCGCTACTGATCCAGAAGTCTAAGACTGACTTCGAAAAAGGATGGCACAAGTTATACAATCTCACAACATAAAATCAAAGAGGCTGAATACCAGAGAAACTATTTTACATGATGAACTAGATGTCATTTGTGGGAGCTGAGAAGAGATCCAGGACCTCTCTGGAATATTCATGGAAGGGCTGGGAGGATGGAAGGCTTCAGGTAACATTCCAGATGGAGACAGATGGGGCTGCCCAATAGATCGAGGGAAGTGTAGAAGTGATGGGTTGACACCGGTCAGGATCAACTTTGTGGAGATGTTTTCTATCACATGACATAATTATATTCGCAGCCCTCTTCCAGCCTATTCAACACTTTGTTTAGTGACTCAGGAAGGACTCAGATAAGGTGAGCTGATCAGTAGGACAGATGTTAGTTACAAAGTAATCGGGATGCAAAAAAGACTGGAAAATGGGCTGAATTTCATAAAATGAATGTAAATTCTTGCTTTGGGGGCCAAAAGCAATTACTGGAAAATTGCTCTCTTTCTAAGAAATTTTAGCCAGTAATCCTTTTGTCCCCTTAATGATATTAAACATATGGTAAGTAAAAATGTGTCAGGCTTACTTTGGGACCAGTACTCTAATTAATTTAGTTAATTTGGTAACAAAAACTAAAATTATTGGATACGAAACTACATGAACATTAGGAGCACACAACCTAAAAATGCCCGAAGAGGACCATAGTCATTTATTGGTTTGGCCCAATCACCATGTGCAGTAAAACTTGTTTGTTGGTTTGGTTTTAATAGGTAAATGTGTGCAACTCTGACCATTATTTCCTAATGCATTTAATGAATTTGTAGATGAATTGAATAGTGAAATGTCATATGATAGGTAAGGTAACAATGCCCGCTATTAAAAAAATTGCATCAAAATTTTAGTGGCTTGACGACATAGAGGTTTATTTCTCTCTCATATAGTCCACCTATGCAGGTAATCGTGGTCAGTGGGGCTGTTCTCCAGGTGATGCATTGATGATGTCAGTTCTTTCCATTCTCTGCCCCCCTCTCAGTCCCCTAGAACTTCAATGTTCTTCACACCCCCCCTAGGGGAAGGACATGCAACATGGAGGAAGCATATCTAGCTCATAAATATATTGGCATGGAAATGAAACACATCACTGTCTCTCATATTCCACAGATAAGAACTAAACACTTGGCCTCATGTCAATGCAAGGCAGGCTGGGAAACATTCCTGATAATGTGGCTACTTTCCAGCAAAAACTATGAAAACAGGAGCACAAATTTTGATGTACAACAGTCTTCGTCACGAGTTTCAACTTAATCCTTCAGCCGGGATAGTGAATTCTGATCTCAGTGATTCATATCCCATAAGAATAAAAAACAACCAAGAAAGAAATATGAAAATGCAAATTGTAATCATTTTAGGACTGGAAAGCTATTTTCATCTTGGGAAAGTCATTTGAATTTACATAGAGGGTCTTGTCCTTTTTGATGACAGGCAATTTTTTTTTCCTTCTGAAACATGGTTTCTCTTGAATACTAAATAGAAACTAAGGGTTAATAGTTGTGTACGAGCAGAGTACCTGGAAAAGTTGTTGCCACGACAATGTAATTCACATTATTAACAACTTTTATTTATTTCTTCTCTTTCCAAACAGGTGAAATTTAAGAAGCTTAAAATAACTTCTAAAATGCCAGAAAGCTAGAAGATTCTCATTAGGATCATAAGTAGTAATATTTCCACCATGTGAAAATGATTAGAACTAAATAAATAAAATTTCCCTGTAGTCAGCTTAGATGCACACTAATTTTATTTTAGCCCAGATACCTTGCTTTTAACCTTAATACACCTGTACACGTGTGTGGAATAGTAGTTCATATTTAGGTCACTCTCTATATATCAAATATATTAAGTGTGCATATTGCTGGTGTCATTTCGAATAAGGAGGAGTAAAGTGAAATAAAATAGCAATAATACCAGTGTTCAGAACACTGAAAGTGGGTGCAATTTAATCCAGAACATTGGGAGAAGTGTTAATTTCAGGCGAGGTAGCTTAATTAAACATTCCTATCAATACATGGTTCCTATGTACTAAATTATAGTACTCTTTTTTAAATTTATTTATTTATTTATTTATTTATTTATTTATTTATTTAGAGAGGGGAGAGGATGGGGAGGGGCAGAGGAAGAGGGAGAGAGAGAATCTTAAGCAGCCGTCACGCTCGGCTTGATCTCATGACCCTGAGATCATGACCTGAGCCGAAATCAAGAGTCAGATGCTTAACGGACTGAGCCACCCAGGCACCCCTATAGTATTCTTGTTCCATCTGGTGGCTCCGGAATGCTAAGGGGATTACAATTCCTACTTACCTCAAAAAAAAAAAAAAAAAGAAGAAGTCAGATTTCTCAACAGTATATCAATGCTCTCAGACCATAAAAATCTCATTTTGCTGCCTAACATTTCCCTCCACAGTTCATCTCCAACCTCTTTCTCCACAGCATAGGAAAATCTGTGTTTTCAAAATTTTAGTTCAAAGGAATAGGAAGAGAGGAAGGACCATACTCCTCACTATAAAGTCTCTCATTTTTGGTTTTGCTTTCTTTACTGTGTGGAGCTGAAGAAGAAAACGTATGTGATAGAATGGTATTTTCTGAACTTTGTGGAATACTAGCACCTTGCAATGTTAATACATAGCATACAAAAAATTCCTTCTTTCAAATGTTTAGGGTTTAGTACTTTAAGCAAAGTTAGTTTTGTGTTTCTCTTTGTTTTCCTAGCACCAAAACTTCCCATAGCTTTCAATTACCAACACGGCTTCTGACCCTCAAAAGAAGATACAGAATATGTGGGGGTTTCCCAAACTTATTTTTAATGGAACCCTGTTTTCCAGACATCTGAGAAGATTAATGGTCCTTTGAACGTTCTCTGGGAAATGCTAAATCAAACTCTCACACAGACTCTCAGGGACCTCTTTAATGGATATTATCCCTAGCAACCCATAAATTCTTTTCTCTGTTATTGCCTTATTTTTAGCCTGAACCTTATTTTTAATATTAAGCTGTTTTTTTTACCCAATTTCTTTTTGTCCATAGCTTCTATATTTTATATCAGTGACTTTTTTCATAAAAACTAGTTGACTAAAACACACTTTGCCCCATATAAAAGAGAATCGTTGCTGAGATAGAACAGCAGAGAACAGGACCTACTTGGTTTCTGGTATCATCATGACTCCTTTGTTTCAATGACTAGAAGTTTGAAAAGCAAGACATTATCCTTCCAATGGCAATTGCATAGAATTAAGACTAGGAGTTCTCTGATATTATGTTCAAAATAGGGAAGAAAGAACCTTACATAACATAATATAGGAAGTGGTCCTTCTCAGAAATCCTTTATTTTAATAGTTAATTTTTAGATCACTTTAGACTTACAAGAGAGTTTCAAAAATAGTACAGAGAATTTCATGTATTCTATACTCAGTTTTTCTTATGTTAATATTTTACAAAACCATAGAATTTTTATCAAAACTAAGAAATTAACTTAGGGCAATACTGTCAACTAAAGTACAGAACTTATTTGAATTCCACCAGTTTTTCTACTTATATATTCTTTTTGTTTCAGGATGCAATCCAAAATCCAACATTGTAGTGACTTGTCACATCCCCTGCAACCTGTGACAAGTCCTCAATCATTCCTTGTCTTTTATGACCTTGAGGCTTTTGAAGAACAGTGGTCAGTTATTTTTGTGGAATGTCCCTGGATTTGGGCTTGTCTGATGTTTTCTCATCATTTGGTTGAGGTTATACATTATTATTTTAAAGATTTATTTATTTATTTATTTATTTATTTATTTATTTATGAGCAAAAGAGAGCATGCTAGTGCAAGTCAGGGGAGGGGCAGAGGAAGAAAATCTCAAGCAGGCTCCCTGCTGAGTGGGATTTGGGGCTTGATCACACTACCCATGAGATCATGACCCATGAGATCATGACCTGAACAGAAACCAAGAGTCAGACACTTAACAGATTGAGCCACCCGAGGTGATGCATTATTGAAAAGGATACCATAGAGCTGATGTGCCCTTCTCCATGCATTATAACTAAGAATTAACAATGTTAATTGTAGTTGCAATGATGTTAATCTTGATTACTTGGTTAAGATGGTATCTGCTGGGATTCTCCATTGTAAATTTACTAATTTTCCTTTGTAATTACTAAATATTTTGGAGGAGATACTGGAGACTATGCAAATATTCCTTTTCTGCTTAAACTTTTACTTACTCATTTCAGTGCCCATTGGTAATTCTTGTCTGTGGAAATTATTACTATGGTGTTTTAATAGTGATTCTCTAATTTCTTCAAACTTTCTGTAGTTATTCATTGAAATTCTCCTGTGAGAAAGAGTTGTTTCTCTTTCATTTATTTCTTCAGTTATTAATTTGTATCAATATGAATTCATGGATATTTAATTCTTTGGGTTATAATTCAATACTATAGTTATTTATTATGTTGTTCAAGTTGTTCCAAGCAGAAGCTTTTAATAAGCACTAATTAAAAGCAATTATGTCACCCTTTATAGAGTGTTTTGGAGCTTTGCACATATAATGGATCAAATCCAGTTAAGTAGGTGGTAGGGATAGAAATTATTTGCTCTGGGGGCGCCTGGATGGCTCAGTCATTAAGCATCTGCCTTCAGCTCAGGTCATGATCCCAGGGTCCTGGGATGGAGCCCCGCATCAGGCGCCCTGCTCGGCGGGAAGCCTGCTTCTCCCTCTCCCACTCCCTCTGCTTGTGTTCCTGCTCTTACTATCTCTCTCTCTGTCAAATAAATAAATAAAATCTTTAAAAAAAAGTATTTGCTCTGGAAGCCCTTCCTCTGCTGTGGTTGAATTGGGTGTGTACTATGGAGACGATTGCATGCATATTGGCATGGTGTTCTGTGGTCTCTCCTGACCTTGTTGATCTATGGAGCCAGATGAGCTGACCCCTCTTGAAAGTCATCAACAGTTGCTGTTCTATGTGCATATGAGCACTTGGCTTAAATGCTGGTCATTGTTGAATGCTGGTCATCTAGTAGACCCGTAAAAGATTCTCTTCTCTGGATGCAGCAGTTGTCCTTCTTCCTGCAGTTGTATGTTCTATCTAGCAAATTAAATGGACATGGTCTTAAGGACAAATAGCCTTTACTTGCTCTTCTCAAATGCCTTCTCCTATCCATCAAAGAGAATAGAGTCCCATTTACACCAGAAAGACTTTTCCTGGAGCATCAAAGAATTGTGTATCCCCAAACATGCATTTCCATTTAATGTTAGAGCTGGGAATCATCAATGAAATCAGAAATTTAGCTAACTCTACTGAACCAGACTTTTGAGGAGGGATGTTTTTGTGTATTGCTGTAAGTTCAGGGAGGGAGAACCACTTTCCTTTCTTCTTTGTTTTTCTTTTTATTATTTAAAAATTTCAGATAATTGTTAACCCCTGTAGGTAGGAGAAATACAAAAAGGCAACTCCTCAAAAATTCTGAGTAACTTTATCAAAAGTGGTGCCTTGTTCTGATGGAATAGGAGTAATCATATATGCAGGGCAATATTCTTACTACTTTACATGTATTAATTAATGTAATCCCCTAACAACTCATGACACATAGGGTATTGTTATACTAATTTTACAGATGAAGAAATAGAGATCAAAAAGTTAAGCAAATTGCCCATGGTCACACAGCTATGGGTAGTGGGCGGATATAGCTTCGAGCTCAGGGGTCTGGCTCCATAGACTACATCCTAACTCTTGACCACAATAAATCTTAGCTCTGAATTTTACCAGCTATGCAACTTTGGGCAAATTTCTTCTCTGAACCTGGGATGTGATTTGTAAAATGAGGATAGTAATGTCTATTTTACAGAGCCCTATGAAGGATTGGATAATGTATATGGAAGGTTTAGTCCAGTAACCACAACAGTATAGACAATAAATAGTGTATCTTATAGCATCTGTACTCTTAATCACTAACATACTTCTTAATTATCAATATATGGCATTTGTTGTATTTTTTTTCTGATTATTCTGGCCTTGCATTTCCTTGGCTTCTCCCTCCTCCCACTTACACTGCCACTTCTTAAAATTGGTAGTAACTGTTATTTTATTAAGAAATAAAAGGGGGAAGAGGAAAAGAAGTTCATTATCTCATTTTTTATGTAACACCTGACAAATGTCTGTTCTAAGTGAATATATATACAGCTATATTTCTACTCATTTAATCTTTGTAAAATTCCTAAGAGTTAGATACTATTATTATTTTCCATTGACAAAAAAGACAAGTAACTGTCACACACTAGCGAGTAAGTAGCAGAACTACACTTTGAACTAAGGAAATCTGGTTCTAAAGTCTGTGCTACTAACCGCAAAGATTTGATCACCTTAGCCTGAACTTCGTATATGCAGTCCCTCAGGTCATAAGAACTACCTCTGTGACCATGATGGGTTATAGGTTAGAGGAGTGTCTTTGTCAATGAGACTCCTTTTTGGCAATTCAGAGTCCAGTTGGTTTACTCATCCATTCCTTCATTTAGCATTTATGGAGAATTTACTGTGTATCAGGTCCTGTGCCAAATGCTGAGGGAAGGAAGGACTGGGGAAAGAATACAAAAATTAGTAAGTCAAGAGGGAGACTAGCAATTTTTACAAACCGTTCCAACTGCTGCTCTTGAAAATTCTTTGAGGTGTGTGTGGAGAACACTGTGAGGAGGTTCCCTACCATGAAGCAGGAAGTAGGTAAGCTTCGTGAAGAAGGTCACGTGTGGTCTGAGTATTACAGGCTGAACAGAGAAGAATCAGCCTGTCTAGAGGTAGGAACAGCAAGTCACTCAAAGCACAAAATTTCATGGCATATTAAGGGAACTGTGGGAAGTTGGAAGTGGTTGGAGTTAAAAGTACTTGGTAAAAGAAGGTAGCAGTAGGGGGAAGGTAGAACAAGGGAAAATAAAGCTAGAGAAGCAGACAAGGTTCAGCAGATCTCGAAGAGCCATGTAGTGGAATCTGGATTTTGCCTCCTTTGGTGACTAGGAGCCATTGTTGGTCAAAGAAGAGATACCGGATAGAAACAGGCCTGGACTGGGTGTCAGCACCCATTTGCTTTGTGCCTGGCCTGGTGACAGCCCGCTCTGTGACACTGGGCGGAGCAGCGCTCCTGTCTGGACTTCAGTCACCCGTCTGCAAAGCAAAGACTGAGGCTTGTATTATTTCTAGAATCCCTTCCAGCTCTAAAAGAGTATCTATTTCCATAATTATCCCATTTGTGGTCTTTGTATAGGAAGCGGTCTAAAACACACTGGGAAATAAAAAGCACCACTGATCCCGACCAAAGGTGCCAGGGATTGTCCAAAGTAATTGTTAGCATCTGTCGCAGAGCATCAGCGTGAATGGTCCCCGGCATGGGTTCTACTGTTGCTGCTTAGGCCGGAACACAGTTCTGCCCAAGATTTAGTCCTTGCGTTTCTGCAAATTGTTACCCTAATGTCTATGGGCTTTAATGTTCATAAAGGCAAAGTCACTCTATCACAAGGCTCTTTGGCCCAGGCTACCTTAATTCTTGGGGCGAGATTTTTATTTAGCCCTCAAGGTTCTCATGGGAAGAGGCAAAGACAGAGCTGCCCTGTATTTGGATGCCTAACACAGTTTTTAAAACTGGAGAGGAAAAAAAACCCCAAACCTGTCACATTTTATTTGTGTATATGTTTGTGTCGCTGCTATATTCATTTCTGCTCTGAAATATGCCCTCATGCAATATATATGATCAGCAAATATTTATTTTCCAGTCAGAAAATACTTAATAAACTGTTTTAGAGAACACGCACGTTTCACACACACACACACGCACACGCACATTTGAGGCTAGATATAAAACTTCCTCTTTCCCAGGGAAAAGAAGTTAACTGAAATGTATTCCCTACCTACAGCTCCCAGGCTAGATTCTGTTTTCTCTGAGGTCACGTAGAAGTGGGCATCTGTGGATCCAAACGCGTGTGAGATTTCCGCTGGTCTTTTCACTTTCTGTTCTTCTGGTGGAAAAATCTGCCAGAGAGTGTGAAAATATTAGAGAATGCCAAGAAAAATGCCTTTCTGTTCAGTTCCCGTGAATTTGAGAGCAATCATTAAGAAGGTCTCCCTCCTTGGGACACCAGATTCGCAGAACAGAGGTCGAAGGTGAGCCTACATGTGTAGTCAATTCAGAATATCCAGGCCCCAGCATCCTGGCCAGCCGGCCTTCGCTGTTGTGATCGCCTCTTTGGGGAAAGCACAAAGACTCTGATATCACCTCTCCTATTTCACTCACTGGGCACATTAGAGTGCTTTTCTGGTTATTCTACTGTTTCCATAGCTGTGGTCATTTTTTTTTTTTTTTAATATCCTAGCTTCCCTTAAATCCTCCATGTGACTTCCTGCCCTGTCAGTAATGGAGACCTATATCCGCAAAGTTCCTCAGCCCATCACTTTGTACTGTCTCTGTTCCTTCATAGCCTGTCATGGAGTCCTTCCCATTTGTACTCCACTTGTTCAGCCTGCTCTCACGTCTGGAGCCCTCTTTCAAAATGATAGGTGCTTTGTAAATTCATTACCAAGGTTCCAAATTATTTTGGTTGTGTGGCTGGAAGGCTAATATGAAGGCCCAATCTTATTTTTCTTGCAGGTTATTCAGTAAAGGGAAGCCAGCTCTTTGTTTGTCTTGCTTTATCTCAATTTTGCTCTTCTCCAGTAAGTTCTGGTAAAGGGAAGGTATAATAATAAAATGTCAAACTTGCTCAAAAATCTTCCTTGCACAAATGGCAGAAATATATTGCCTGAACTATGTCCTTGCTTGACCATTTCCTGAACAGCACTGAAATCTAGTGAATTTCTACCTGTATTTCCAGTCCAAGTTAAAGCCTTCCTCTTCCATGGCATCACCAGAGTGCTGTGCCCCCTTCTCCTCTGCATGCCCCACAATGACTGCTGGTCCATACCACATGCTCAGCAGATAGGCATTTCCCTATCTCCTTCCCAGACTGAACTATGACTTCCTCCAGGGCAGGGACTGTGCTTTATGCATGTTATTTGGTATCTAGAAACCACTCAAGAGACTCTGACTGGCTGTGTGAATAAATGCATGAGGGGATAGGTGGATCGATGATCAATACTCAGCAATTTGAATTTTCCCAGTTCTGGAGAAGCTCAGTTATATGCACTTGATTACTTGTGCCTTGTATTTCACTCTTCTTTTGAAAAAGGACGGGGATGAGCTCCCAAAGCAGGTATTTTTTTTTTCTCTCCAAGAAGAGAAAGGCCCCTGAAATGAGTCCCTGTACGATGGTTAAACCCTGCCTTCCCTCAGAATGCTGATTCATAGGAATTTCAATCACTCATTCCACTTTGTTTTTGTTTTTGTGGCATCTGTTTGCACATTGAAATCAGGGCTTCTCTCTGGGATAACTTAGAAAACAAAGAGAAAACTTTCTCCTTTGTATCTTGATTAGATCTAACTCTGTAATTCACTGTTCTCTCTCTGTTAGAAACCCATTCCCAGCAGATGTGAGCCTTTGCATGTGGTCAAAGCACATGGAGCTATTCCTGACAATAAGATCTATGGATAAACAGGAAGGGAAGAGCAGTCAAAGTTCTGGCTGGGCAGAAAGGGCCTGGGACCATCTGTCTTATCCCCTTTCCCTTCAAACACCTGCCCAGAACCTGACCGTGGTCTCCAACAGGTATTTTTCCATGTCAGTGTCTAAGAATCTCCTCAGAGTTTCCTGGAAAGGCAAGGAAGCTTGCCTTGTTCTCTCAGATGGACATCTACATTTTCAATAAGCATTCAAGTCATTCTTGTACAGCTAGTCCCCATCTATACTTGGAGCAACTCTGTTCTGTAAGGGAGCAGGAAGGAAGTCACCCCTATTCTTTGGCCTAAATATCTTTGTTCAGTCTTTCCAACACTTTATTCAGGGATAAACCTCTTCAGAACCCATCACCCATTCATCTGAAGCCCTTCTGCTTCCTAGTCCCCATCCCTAGACCCCTCACCTTGATATTTTCCAGTCTGAGATCCTGGAAGGAATCACATAACTCCTCAGGTCATTATTTCAAAAGTGGGATGTCTAACTTCCATGGCATCTCAATGCTTTCTTGACCTCTTTCTTTCTCATTCTTCCCCAGTGAGACTCTTCCAGATATTCAGAGGTCTCCTCAATTCTCACAGAACTTGCACAGAACCACATTATTTCCAAGAACATACAGTTCATGAAATTTGAATCTCCTCACTTTCCTTTTTTGTTCCACTCCAACACAATTCAAATGCCTTTAAGAAACATTTGGTCATTCCCTCATCATCTTGAATATTCACTTATATGAGCTTCAGAATATCTATGAAAAAAAAGTTGACTTTTTCCTTTAAAAGTAGATTCCTCTAACTAGAGGTTAAATAGCATCACTTTAGAAACTCATTCTACAAATCATATCCCTTTCTCCCGCCTTTTGACCTTTCTATCTCCACTCTATCTCCTCTCCCTCTTATAAATATGCTTATCCCACCCTTAAAACAAAACAAAACAAAACAAAAAACCCAGTTTTTTCTGCTGACTCATTAAAGCTATACCCCCACTGATTTCCCTACATTCAATATGAATTTTTTTTAAATCTATGCTTGCTTTCTCTACTTCTTTTCTCATTCATTCCTTAATCCCCTGACCCACTCTCTCAGCCACTATAATCAAATTCTTTTTACTGGAGTCACCAATAATAATTGGAATAGTCAATGCAGAAGGCTTACTAAAGAACTTACGCTATCTGAACATAATAGAATGAAAATTTAGGAAACTTGAAACTCTCACCTCTCCTTGGCTTCCGCAATAAGCTTTGCTCTCCTCCTCCCTCTCTGGCTGTTCTTTCTTGGCAGCGATTGCTACAACTCTGTAATATCCAAGTGCATCTCTTCTTCCTGGGCATATGTGTAGGCCACAGCTGTCACCCTCTCTGCAATTACGTGTGGCCTTGAGACTGAGTTCTGGTGCTAGACTGTGAGTGGAAGTTAGGGGAGCCACTTCTAGACCTGATCAACAAAAATTCCCATATGCAATTCTTACTCTCCTCTCTATGGAAAGTCAAATGGAGAGTAAAGTTCAAAAAGTAAAACCTCTCAATGAGTGCATTTTTCTCCTAATAAAATGCAAATCATTCAACATGGCTTTGTGATATGACAAGAGGATTACAAATGTGTTGAAATACGATGCTCTCATAACCCGAGGGAGCTAATACCCAAACTGGTGGCTTGAGCCACAAGCATTCTCTTTTCATTGCTCCAAGGTGGTCATGCTGGTTGATTTTAAGTGTACACTTGGATGAGCTACAGAGTGCTCAGATATTTGGTAAAATACTATTCTGGGTGTTTCTGTGAGGGAGCTTTTGGATAAGGTTAACATTTAAATTAGTGGACTTTAAGTAAAGCAGATTGCCTTCCACAATGTGGGTGAGCCTCATCTAATCAGTTGGAGGCTGGATAAGACCAAAAAGACTGGCTTCTTCTAACAAGAGAGAATTCTCCAGCAAACTGCCTTTAAACTTTATCACGATATCAGCTCTTCCTGATATTGTGGAAGACAGTCTCAGACTCCAGTGGGTACATTGGTTCTCCTAGGACTCCTTCCTGCCAGCTTTCAGACTGGCATTGCAGCTTATCAGCTCTCCTGGGCTTCCAGCCTGCTGACCCACCCTGTAAACTTTGGACTTGCCAGCCTTCATATTCTCATGAGCCAATTTCTCTTAATAATCTCAATATATACATTTTGTTTCTCTGAATCCCCTAACTAATCCAATGGCATACAAATGCTATCAGTTTCTATGGGTTCCAGTAAGTGAAAAATTTTGGGAAGCACTGCTGATTCTAGTTCTCAGATTCACTGTGGCATGCTTTCCTCCAGGCTCTAAGCTTTTTGTTCTCTCTACCTGAAAATAGCTTTTCTTTTCCTAATTCCACCTGGCTGCCTAACCTCTGCTCAGTCAGCAGCTCTCATCTTTGTCCCTGTTTCTTCTGTTTGGCCTTCCCAGATGCCCCACGTGCAACCCCATAAAACTGCATGAGGGGCCTCTTTCAACAGCTCCTTAATGTCCTGTAACCATCTAGTTCATGATCTACCTCTCTATGAGATCCTGAGAGACTTAAGTATGCAAGTCCTTTGATCTGCTTCATGTTATATCCCTAACACATAGCCCAGTACCTGTTTTTGGATAGGTCTTCAAATGATATTTATTAAATGAACCAGTAAATGGAAAGTATATCCACAGTTTCAAGAAGAAAAAAAGACTTATAACTTGAAGCAATCCAGAAAAAATCCAACCCAAGAAAAATCAAGTGAAACGGGTTCCTGGACAGAAACATCAGTAAGATTCCTTGTTTCTCAGCAAAGCAGTATAATTAAAATGGAACAGGTTGTTTTTCTTATTTTAGCATCTGGAGGAAGGACCATTCTCATGGATGCACTTCCCGTGTATTTAACATAGTAATCGACTTGGGAGTCCTTTCAAATCAGAGCTCACCATAGGGCTAGATGGTATATATATATTAGGCTATATGGTCTTTGCTGCAACAACTCAATCCTGCCATTGTAGTACAAAAGAGTCCATAGACAATACATAAACAAATGAGCATGTGTGTGTTGCAATAAAACTTTATTAAAAAATACTAGTGATGGGTCAGATTTGGCTCACAGACTATAATTTGCCTACCCATGTTCCAGATAAAAGATTCTCAGCCTCTGAATGGGGAGGACTACTTATATTTTTTTCTCCATAGGCCATTATCACCAAGCCCAAAACAGTTATTATAATCACTATTTTCAGGGAACCTGAAAACCTAATTGATATTACTCTCTGAAGTCACACTAGAGCACGTTGCAAGCAGTAAATGTCATTTGGATAATTCCCCCTTACAGACACACAAAGCCAAACTGTTCACTGCACACACAGTAACTCTTAGAGGAAGCAAACTGGGGACCTGGTGAGCTCTGTGTCAGTACCACAGCTGTGATCTTAGACCTGGACCTTCTGTCTCAGTTTGTGTGAGGCACAGGATGAAATAGCTCCACCATGCCTGAACCCCTCAGAGTGATAAAGGATAGAGAAAAGATCAGGAGAGAGATTTCTTTGGAGAGAACTAGTGACATGTTGTGACTATTTTTTTTGCAACAAAGGGGAGATTTGCTACTTTCGAATTTCAAGCCCAGGGGTTGCATATGTGTATACCTGTGTGTGTGTGTGTGTGTGCATGCACACACAGGGGCAGTTGGGGGTGGGGGGGGGGAGATTCTAAAAGGAATACTCAGAAAGCTCCAAAACATATTGAGGAGACACAGAAGTCATAGTGCAGATCTTACGAGAAAACTACATCACACTGTGGACCTGGTTCTGACTCCTGCTTGGAAACTCAATGGTGCCCAGATTCATGAATTGGGAGGCTAACTTGGGAACTTGGGAAAGTGTTGTGATCCTGGGGCCCCTGCCCCTGGGAGTCTGTTGAACAGAACATAACACTCCAAAGTATGCCACTTTGAATGTTCATTATTTTGAGCTGAAGTCAATTGAGAAACAGCAGATATAGGAAGGTTCTCTGCCTTCCTCCTTTCTACCTAAAATCAGGGCATAAATTTCACATGAGACATGTGCTTTCTATGTATCAGAAAGAGAAGAACATTCTTATTACTGGAGATGGGAAGTGGTTGCAGAGATAAGTCTTTACAAACAAACCTTACCAAAATAACCTACATCTTTCATTATTTTCCCCCACATGCTTCCCATAATTTGCCACCCCTAGCCCAATCCTTTTTTCTTTTATCATATCTCCATAACCTACCACTCTTTGTTAAAATAATACATAACCAGTTCCTTGGGGTTTTTATCTCTTCCTATAAAGCCCTTTATGCCACATACAAATATTAACATCAAATAAAATTTGTATGTTTTTTCTCCTTCTAATCTGTCTCTGTCAACTCAATTCAAAGACACTAGTCATAGAAACTAAGAAGGTAGAAGAAAAGTCTTTCCTCTCCTACACTGTCAAATGTCAAAGTGCTTCTTGCTCACTTGAAGTCAGATGGAGGTCCCACTTCTGAGAACACCAGTATGAAATCTTCTTTAGATCTTGTCCTTAGACCCCTCAAGAAGGTGAAGGAGAGGCAACAGAAAACAGCTGAATGTATACCATACCACAGAAGTTCAAGACAAAGAAAGGAGAGCCTAGTAGGGAAGGGCCTTGCAGGGAACTACTAAACATCCCATGCAGGTGTTACAAGAGAAGGGGGCAGACAGTATTACTAATCTCCATGGCCCAGAGAGGGTGGAACATGGCCAGGTAAGCTGTGCCTCCTTCCCTGTCTCCCTACCCCCTCAACACAGACACATAACCTAGAGAGATCGTGGCAGGGACAAAGGGCAACTAGCAAGGAAGGCAGAAGGTGAACAGGAAAAAGAAGGTGAAGACCCCACCTGTGGTCTCTGATTCGAACTGAATAGGCTTGGAGGTGGGAAAGGAAATATTTAATCCTATGTCAAGTTCAGGCTTTAATTTTTATCCTGGCTGGACGATCTAACTACTGCTTTGAGACTCTATGACTTAAGTGTTGACAGGTCCTAAGAAAAATGAGACAAAGTCATGAGATCCCCTGGAAAATCTTATTCTAGAGTAGAGGGAAACTGCCTCCACCGAATGACTGAATAGAGTTTCAGAGAAATTGGAAGACATATAACAAACTGGCTTTCGATCACAATCTCTGTATTATTCCTGCACTATTGCACATTTCTTTGAAAAGAATCGTCAAACAGAGTAATATCTTTAACACTGTGCTAATCAACATGAGTTGAGTCTGTTCTTTGCCAGTACTGTATTGGGTGCCAGGGAGAATATAAAAATTTATATATTAACCCTACCTTCAATAACTTCATGATATGACAGAGATCACTAAATATTTAAGTAAAAAGTGTCAGAAATAGTTCTTTCCCTCTAGTCTTTGACCTCAGAGAGGGTCAAAAACATGTGTTTCTCCAACTCCAACTGGGACATTGACTAGGAGTACTTAATAGGCAGTCAAGGAATATTTGAAGAATGGATAAATAACTGTTATATAAGAGATTTTAAGATTGTTTAAAATACAAGGCAATAGAAATCCTGGAGTTTTATAATGCAATTCCCTAAAAACAGATGTTTGGTTTCAATGACATGTGATTCTTATTTCTAACTTGTAGATAATGGACCAAAGAAACCTTGGGATTTTGCATGATAAAAGCTCATATTAACAGGCATTTACACAAAATTGGCCTTTTAACAAAGAGATTTAAAAAATATAGTCCTAAAATATTATCTTTCTTGTTTTGCTTTTTAAAGAAAAAGGGATGATTACGAAGTGCTTTTCATTAAGGAACTACCATTTATCTTATCACAATATTTACTCTCTTTTCATATGTTTTATATTTCCTCATTGCTGAAGAAAGAGCTCAGAAACTCGACTGCAGGGAAATAACTGTTGACTCTTACATTCAAATGACTGTATATTTCCTCTACAGTTCTGATGGTTTTCCTAACTCCATATTAGAAAAAATGCGAGTGTCAAGGGTCTTGGTGAAGTTGATTGTTTTGATGTTATTATTCACTGGGAAAGCCCTGACTGAAACTCAGCCCCAGACACCTTGTTCCTCCTTTACAAACACATCACCAGAGCTCCTAAAATTTAACTCAGGTTGCTACCTTAGAAGAGGCCCTGGGAAAAGAACTCATCATTTAAAAAAAAAAAAAAAATGGACCCAGTAAAGAGCAAAAGAAAAACAATCCTCCTCCAAACACCTCTTTGTAAGACAGGGTGAAAAATGTGAGCTCTGGCCTGTTACTCTGAGAAAAAGGGGAAAGTTCTGAAGATAAACACACACACACACCCATTTAGATGCAGCTGGAAAAACGAAGTCAGGTTTAGAAGGCCTGACTCCAAACAAAATAGGTTTTTTAAACTTCTCTGGGGGAATCTCTCATCGACGCTCAACGCTGAACTATGTATCTCATACATCTGCCTCTCTCTCAATTAACAGATGTCGGGCACAGGGTAACAGGGAAGAACGGCCCACTTCTGTCTCCTGAGAACCCAAGATGGTGTGGACTTCAGATCCTGGCTGGCCTAGGCCACAGCCACCAGTTGCTTTCTTAGTAAAAGAACGGATTTATCCGGTGGTGTAGGGCTCTCTCATTAAGCAGGAATGCATTCTCAACTGGCCTATACTGCTCTGTTGATGACAGATTTAGAAGCACGTTTATGTACAATGGCAATTCTAAGATGTAATTATGCCTTAAAAATGTATCTTTTGCTTATGAAAGATGCACCTACATAATAATATTAAGAGTTATTAGGGACTTAGTCCCTGATTGGGGACAATTCTAAGCACTTTTCATTATCTTGATTAGGTCTTGCAACAGCTCTATGAAATAGAGTTCACATTTTGGGGGGCTGAGAGAAGAAAGATAGGAGATTTAATATATGGCCAAGGTCATAAAGGTAATAGGTGGTAGAGCCCACGTTTGAACCCAGGTTTTGGCTCCAGAATCTATCCATTTGTTCTCTACATTTAATATAATTAGTCACAAAATTAATGTCAGGTTGTTATACTGCATGGCAATGAGGTTTAAAGACATAACGGTCTGCCACATAATTCGCATGTCCCACTTTATTGGTCCTGGAGTATGAATTAAATCATATATCTTTTCTTTACCAACTAACATAACTCAGTACTCCTATCAGGACATGACAAGAATATCCCTGCTTCCCCCAAGTCAGTTTCATTCCCCAAGATGCATATTCATACAATTCGTTCTTTTTCTTTTTTTTTTTTTTTTTAGATTTTATTTATTTATTTATTTGAGAGAGAGCACAAGAGGAGGTAGAGTCAGAGGGAGAAGCAGACTCCCCGCCGAGCAGGGAGCCCAATGCAGGGCCCACTCCTATCCCAGGACTCTGGGATCGTGACCTGAGCCAAAGGCAGTCTCTTAACCAACTGAGCCACCCAGGTGCCCCATACAATTCGTTCTTGATCATGATTCCTGTTTGAGTCGAAATCAGGAGCTCTACCTGGAAACTCAGTGCCACTCCCATCAGGAATTGACTTCTTCAGAAAAGACTCTCAGCTTGCCCTACCACCACTGTGGAAAAACTTGTGTCATAACCAAGGAACTCTGGCCAATGAGGAGGAATTCACTATTGAGGAACCAGGTGAGAACCAACTGGGACCAACTAGAGGTAGAAGTGGAAATTCTCTGTCATCACCATGAGCCTCAATAATGAAGCAGGCTGGCTTTGGGTGCATTACTATTATGCTCATGCCTCTGCTGAAGTCACTGTGTCTCCCAGGGAGTGGGATGGTAACAAGGAGAAGGTTCTGTCTCTTAGTTATTTCGTGCAGACTTCTTCCCATGTTTCTACTTCTTTTACTATGATACTTTATTTAAAATTTATATTCGCTGACAGTAATGACAAAGTATATCCATAATACCAAACGCTGGGTTAAGAGGATCAGCAATTCCTTATGATTATCAGGCCCGGATGTAGAGATTGGGTCAACAATTCAAGCAACTCAGTCATTTGCTATTAAGTGCTCTTATGAGAAAGTGCCATAAAGATCAGTGTCTTTTATTGCTCACCCAATTCACTTAAAGCTATGTCAATCTTGAGAGAGGTTCTATTAATCATACCGTTCAAAAAGGAAAGGAGTGGTGGTCTGGAGCCCTTTTGTCTCAAGAAAGTCCCAGAGTAGCATGCAGTTGGGCCTGCCTTTCCCAGAATTTTTGAATTTCTACATACCAAGGCATTAGAGGAAAGGATTGTCAAACAACATGTGCTCTGTCTTAATACCAGTCTTCTTTAGGGCCACAAATAATTATCTTAGGGTACACTGATCATTTTTTAAGGAAATAAGTTGGGCTTTGAGTTTTTGTCTTAAGAAGCAAATAATGAATATCAGCTATTGCTAATGGGTTAAAATGCTTTAGGACACATTGTTGGATGAAGAAGGAACCAGACAGCTATACTGACGAGCTAGGTTTAAACATAATAAACATTAAACCTTGGGGCACCTGGGTGACTCAGTGGGTTAAGTTTCTGCCTTCAGCTCAGGTCAAGATCCCCAAGGTCCTGGGATGGGATTGGGCCCCGCATTGGGTTCCCTGCTCAGTGGAGAGTCTTTCCCTCTGCTGCTTCCCCTGCTTGTATTTTCTCTCTCTCTGTGTCAAATAAATAAAATCTTTAAAAAAAAATAAACCTTAATAATTAATACCTTGGCTTTACTTGGTTTTCCTAATGAGTATAAGGGTTCAAAATATACATTGTTCTATACAGATCACCTCAAGCCACCCTCTGTCCTTCCTACCTTTCTCAAGCTATACATTTTTTTGTTTGTTTCAAATCAATACTAGGAATCTTAGACTAAAAAAAGAACTTGAGACATTGCCTGCTATTTCCCCAGTGTGAAATCCACAACCCAGATGAGTTGTATGACCTATGTTCTGTGCCGAGCTGGTAAGTGGAAGAGTAGGGCAAGAATCCAGGTTTTCAGAATCAGCATGCAGGGCTCTCCCATACAGAACCACTGCTCATTCAGTTGCACTGATTTAATTTGTGTTGATGATGTCACTCTAGAGGACCACAAGATCTCCAGTTGTTAGCTACGAAGAATCCTCCATATTTTTTCTCTAGCTCAGTTCACGGAGACAGTAACTGAAATGCTTGATGCACATCTAATCTATTCATTGAACACTTGAATCTTACATCTATGTTATTAAATATGGTCCTTGTGAGGTAATGAGACTCATCCTGATTCCTTAAGTAGACACAAGAGACAAGGCTTTTTGCTCATGGTGTAACATGACAGTTACCATTTGGATGTAGTGATTTGGTTTCAAATCCTAGTTTATTACACGAACAAGTTACTAGAGCTTCAAGTTCTACAATTGGAATAATAGAAAATAAAATGTCATTGATTTGTCATTAAGGATTAGAAAGTCTGGCACACAGTAGAAGTATGTTGTTATTATTATTATAATCTTTATTTCAGACCTTTGGGGTTTCTGGTCCAACATGTAGAACTTAGAAGTCATTAACCTTGTCCTCATAACAAGGAAAAAGCTGAACAACCTGAAAACCAAAAAGTTTTCTTTAATCCATCAGAGAAGTGAAGTTATAGGGCAAACTGTTACCCTGAAAACTGGAGAGACAGACAAGAAGATACAGAAAATCACAGGTTATGAAAAGAAGCAAACTACACCTGTAGCCAATATTCTTAGGAATAGTTTAAACCATAATCAAAGAATTGCTAGATACTCAGAATATACTGCTATGAGAATTTAAAACTCCAAGGGAACCCAGTACTGGGGTGGGGCACACTTGTGAGTTTCACATCTAGGAACCCTACCAAATTCTCACTGTGGAAAAAACCCTCATGCTTCTAGCACAAGGAGAGGAAACATAACCATTTTGAAATATACCCAGAGCTCTCTGTTCTCATCAACAAGGCCTGCCCTTAAGAGAAACTATTTTATCAGCATTTAACCAGCCTGGGATTTTACCAAAACCTAACAATCTGGAAAGAAAAAAAGATACTGGAATACAACCCCCTGTAGCATTCCAGAAGGGTGAAGGGAAAGACCCAACGCCAGCCCCCTCTAGCCTTCAACATGGAAAAAGGGAATTATCCAAGTCAGGCTCATTGAAAGACTGAAAACTAATCACAGGATTATAGAATGCTTCTGCTTCCCTAAAATCTTACACCACATTGACAGGGGTCCTGGAAAATAACAGGAAATTATAACTAAAAGAGCTTCAACTCACAGATCCTATTTAAGGAATCTCTAGGAAAATCCAAAAACAGAGAGGGAGACAAAAATGAGGATACTAGAGAAAATTTTAGCCTATGACATCAAAACTACAGCAAACAGTAAACACAGGAAACTCTTAGCTAAATAAACATAAAACTCCCACTACTGGTATATCTAACTACTCTCCATTTCAGGCTTAAATTTAGTGTGCCCTTTCCTGATACCCATCTGTAAGGGGTTGAATAGTGTTCCCCTAAAATCTATGTCTACCCAGAACCTCAAAATGTGACCTTATTTAGAAATACAGTACTTGCTGATATAATTAGTTAAAATGAAGTCATATGTTAGGGTGGGTCCTAAATCCAATGGCTGGTGTCCTTATAAAAAGATGAAACAAACTGAGGGTTCTAGAGGGGAAGGGGGTGGGGGGATGTGTTAGCCAGGTGATGGGTATTAGAGGGCACGTATTGAATGGAGCACTGGGTGTTATACGCAAACAATGAGTCATGGAACATTACATCAAAAACTAAACATGTAATGTATGGTGATTAACATAACATAATAAATAAATAAATAAATACATAAATACATAAACAAACAAAAAATAAATTGATATATTATCACTGTTCTGTAAAAAAAAAAATGAAAGATGTTGAGATAGAAACACACAGGGAAAAAGGCCATGTAAAGTCAAAGGCGCAGATTGGAGTCTATAAAGCCAAGAAATACCAGGGGTTGCTGGGAGCCACCAGAAGTTGGGAAGAGGCAAGGCAGGATTCTTCCCTAGACTCTTCAGAGAAAACCTACTCTCCAGACAACTTGATTTCTGACTTTTAGCCTCCAGCGTTTGTGCAACTTTGTTACTACTTCCTCAGGATACTAATATACCTTCAATTGGAAATGGCACTATAATCATATGGCTCAACCTCAGAAATAGGGATTCAAGACAAGGGGAAATGGGGATTCAAGAGATGCCTGGAAAAACTTGGGAATCTTCATTCACATGCATTACTTACTCAATACATTTCTATTGAGTGTTGTGGGGAAGACTTCTTAAAGTTTCATTTACATTGTCCTCAATTTGAAGGATAAGATGGAATTAGAGAAAATTATTAGCTTTGGAGGATCTCTCACAGAATATTTGTAAGATTATTTCCTTCCCATTTGAGGTCAGCAGAGGTGGAGCAACAAAGGAAGAGCAAAAATTATAAGGACTAGGTTTCAGCTCACCTTTTGGCCTTGATTTGATTAAAAACATTCAATAAACCAAAGAAAAAAATAGTGCCAACTAGGATGACCTGGTTTGAAGAATATTTTTATCATAATGTGTTAAAAATCTGAACTCCCTAAACAACATAAAGGAATTGAGCCAAAAATAGACAGCTGTCCCTCCAGTGGAGTTTTAGGAGGAATTACACCAATTAAAAATGAACTCTACCCTTTTGATTGCCTTGGAAGAGATAATCTGCTGAATGGATGTGGGAAGTAGAAGGCATGAACAGTTATTTCCTATCAAATGGTTGGCATACCATGGTGCTCACCTGGCTTGTTAAAAATGAAACATGGACACCCAGTTAGACCCCGATAACTCCCTAAGAGTTCCCTAAGAGCAAGGCAATCTACTAGAAATGGGGGCTCATGGCAGCTAAACTGTAGTCTGAGAGATATCTATTATCAGACACATTCATTTTAAGTGAGGTCTTAACTGGGAGTATACCATTCATTCCTGGACATACAAGACTCTGCAGTCAAATAGTACTACTTTCATGTTTGCCTTGAGCATTTAGGGCACACTAAATTTCTTTTGTGTTTACTTCTAACAGCGTTCGATTTGGTCAAATCAAGAAATTTTGAAAGATGAAAAAGTCAGTCAATTTTCAAGTCAGGACAGAAAACATTCTGTAAGAAGATATCTATAGGGTACCAGGCACAGGTGTAGTCACTAGGGATTCAGAGCGAAGCACACACCACACCAAACACACACACACACACACACACACACACACACCCTAACTGAATGAGTTCCCATGAAGATATGGGAAGATACCCCTAAGGCAGACTATGTGGTCAAGGCGTGGTGAAAGCATGGGCAGAATGGCCCCATGTAGATTTAGAGTTCCCAAGAAGAAAGACACTAGAGTCCTTTCCACTGTCTCCAGAAGCTTCTTTTCCCCACTAGTGTTCATGAGGATCTGCTTTTGGTTCACTATGTCACTCTGTGCTCTCCAAAGTCTGTAATGATGGAAAGAAGAGTGTCTTTGGAGTTAGGTAGACCTGGCAATGCTGAATATAGCACTATGGACCTGTGGTTAAAACTGGGCTCTGGACTTGACCATCTGAATTTAAATTCTCACCCCATCACTGCCAGCTTTGAAACCTTAGGCAAGTTACTGCTCTTACCAGTCATTCATTTCCTTATTGGAAAATAAGAAGAATAAATAGTGCCTTTCTCAGAGTTATTGGAAGATTAAATGCATCTACATATAAAAGACACTTAAGACAGTGTTTGGCTCATAGTAAGTACTCAATAAATGTAAATTACCATGATGATGAGGAGGAGGATGATAGTTCCTTATAAGCTGAGTCATTAAGACAAGTCATTAAACTCCTTCAGACTGCACTCCTTTAGCTGTAAAATTGCAGATAACACCATTTACTCCGAAAGATTGTCTTTAGGATACCATGAAACACAATATGCAGAAGCTTTAGAAAATACAAAAGATATTCAAAAGAAAAAATGTTATTTTATCTTGTTTTTTCTCCCCCCCCCCCCATACTGTGAACCCCTTTGAGAATCTGGAGCTGGTAACCATCTTTGAAGGTGGGAAGCTATTGCTCATCCACAGCAGAATGCTAAAAAAACAGGCCCAAGATTACCATGTCTGTTGATTTTTTAAGAGAAAATAGACATACATATTTTTGTACCACCTCCCACACGTCCATTCCCCAGTTCTAAATGTTGGTAACCAAATCAAATCATGGAACAAACAAAACAAGCTTTGGTACTGTCAACTGATATCCACCTCTGTTTAATATAAGTTGGTGCCAGGCCCATAATCAGATTCACAGCAGGTACGTGACTTATGCATCGCATGTGAAGAAGGTACAAATAGATGGCAGATGTAAGATCACTAGTTTCTGGGCCAAGTAGCACATGAGATGCTATTTTGTATACCTGGGGCCAATTCATATAATCCCTGGTACATAGTAGTCACCAAAAAATGTTGATTAGAACAATCATGCAGGGCACCTGGGTGGCTCAGTCGTTGAGCGTCTGCCTTCGGCTCAGGTCATGATCCCAGGGTCCTGGGATCGAGCCCCACATTGGGCTCCCTGCTCCGTGGGAAGCCTGCTTCTCCCTCTCCCACTCCCCCTGCTTGTGTTCCCTCTCTTGCTGTGTCTCTCTCTGTCAAATAGATAAATAAAATCTTAAAAAAAAAAAAGAACAATCATGCAATTCAATCTGCACAGTACAATATCAGAAATATCTAAATTAAAAAATATATATATCAAGTGAGAACACATTAGGGTCCAGGAACAACTAAAATATTCCAAAAGCTTTCCTGACTTATCTTTGTTTTTTTTCTTTCATTCATTCACTCAAAATAACCTTTGCTAGCTGTTTACTCTGTGCCCAGCGATATGCTAGAAAATATTTCACGAAGTTGTGTCCAGCATGGACAAGGGCCAGCGAAAGTTCGGTGTGGTGGAAAAGGAAGAAGGTGGAACAGACCAGACCATACAGGGCCTGGTAGACAGTGGAAAGAATTTCCCTGTTTTCGATGGACAATATGGAAAGCCACTGGGAAGTTTTGAGCAAGGGAGTGACCCGATGAGCCAGGTTTTAAGAGAGACACATTGGCTCTGTTGCTGAGAACAGACCAAGAACAGACCAAGCAGAGCACACAGGTAAGATGGTTGTGCGGTCATGCATGCAATGGGTGATGGACACTTGGACCACAGTGGTAGCAGGAGAGGTGGTGAGACCTTGATGGGCTTTGAATTTACCCTTTAAGTACAACCAGCAGGATCTGCTGCTAAATTACATGTGGAGAGCCAAAGAACAGAAAGAATCAAGGAAGCCACGATTATTTTTATCCAAGTAGTCGGAGAGCTAGAGTTCCCGTTGACCTAGATGGGAAGACTGTGGGAAAAACAAGTTGAAGGGGTGAAATCAGTTTCAACATGTTACATTCGATATGCCTGTTCATTATCCACATGTTGAGGTCGAGTAGGCAGTTGAATATATGAGTCTGGAGTTCAAGGAAAAGGTCTAGGCGGGAGATATTAATTTGAGAGTTGTCATCATATAGATGCCACTTAAAGCCATGAAGCGGGATGATTATCATCGGGCAGTGAGTATAGATTCAAAGAGAAGAGGTTCAAGCACCAGCCCTGTCTCTCCCCACCCCCCAACCAAGTTGTTTCATGCTAATTTTTATGCTATAGGATAATAGCAATAAATAAGCATTTTACACTTTGCAGTCTTTTGTGAGCCCAAAGAGAATATTTTAACATTTTAAGATGTAAGCAATTTGGCAACACAGCGTTCTTTAGTCTAAAACAAATGTTACAAGACTAAGGCATATGGAGAAAAGATGAAAGTAAGTTTGCTTATTTTAGAATAAATTTATTTTCCTGTCTCCCCTGACACACAAATGAAGAACTGGGAGTAATATTTTTCCTAACCATTCTTAATCTCTGAAACTATAAGCCATTAACATTGCACTTGAATATAAAGTGGATGCCTTCTGAGCTATAGTGGTCTTTAAAGGACTAAGGAGAGAATTATGGCAGTTTCCCATGTCTTTAATTTTCCTGTCACAAAGGTATGTTAGACCTGGATCCTGAACATGATAGCTCTCATGCAGAAGACTTAAATCTCACCCTCGGTAAGGTAAAAGCCAGGTTCTTGTTTTGTGTTAATTTTAATCAAATTATTAGCACAATAGCAAAGTTGTCTGAATGAACTTTATTCCATCTGGTTTCATCTCTCTAGATGACTATAGAGAAAATAATTGGGTGTCTTATGGAAATTAGCAATTTTCCACAGCAGACAAAGGGGTAAAGTATTGCTTTACATCAGCACACTTGGCATTGTGCTTGGCCCTTTTCTAATTTTTATTTGTAACAAGAATGAACAATTCTAATTAATATGCACCAAACAGGAAATATAAAAAATGTGAAATAAAAAATACAAAGGTAACCAAACCACAAAAACCGTTCTTAGCACACTAAGACATTAAAAGCCTTCCTGAATTCTCAAACTTAACATGGAAGATGTTAGGTGATTTGATCAAAACTAACTCAGCAGTATCTCACTACTATATAATACCTGGGACATGGAGTGAGGAAGAGAAAAATCTATGGCTTTATCCACTCCCCTTCCATTACTTTTGTGGAATAAATGTGATTCCCAATCCACTTGACAAAACTCCTGAGACAGAAAACGGTGTTGATCGGAAACGTTCCCTAAATCATGTATGGAGTGAAAATATACTACGGGAAAGTAATGAGAGAAGAGATGAAGAGCTAACAAGATGAGGTTTTATAGGTACTGCAACGTGGATCATTTGAAATACAGTGACTAAGTCTATTTTAAAGGTAGAAATACATTAACTCCTGGCTCTAGGAACTTGCAGGAACTAGAGTGTTTACACTGGGTGTATACATTCCTCATTTCCTTCTCATGCTAGCCGATGCGAGAGTGGGTGAGGGGGTCAGTGTATCAACAAAGCCATCTTTTCATTTCTGGACCCTTCAGTAAGGAGGGGGCAGCGTTGGGGTGGGATTTGGGCTTGCCAGGTCCACCTCTCCATCCCCAAGCAGAAGAAAAATAGTCACTTTGTCTGTATGTCATTAGCATACTATTCCTTTTACTCACACTTAATCAAGGTCCTCTATGGACCCGGGGATGGAGAAGGGTTTAAAAGTTGCCCTTCTCCTGTGTGATATGCTCTGAATCCTGAATTAACACAGTCTTTTGATTTATATGAACTATTTTAAGTCAACACTGTTGTGTTGGGGGCCTCCTGGCTCTCCTATTGACCAGTACACTGATTTGCAGCTTTATTACTATTTCTGTTGCATTGGGAGCTTACTAGCATTTTCTTTTCAAAGATAGGAATTTTTTTAATCCATATTTCACTAAGAATGTGATTCAAACCGGGGCGCCTGGGTGGCTCAGTCATTAAGCGTCTGCCTTCGGCTCAGGTCATGATCTCAGGGTCCTGGGATCGAGCCCCGCATCGGGCTCCCTGCTCTGAGGGAAGCCTGCTTCTCCCTCTCCCACTCCCCCTGCTTGTGTTCTCTCTCTCACTGTGTCTCTCTCTGTCAAATAAATAAAATCTTAAAAAAAGAAAAAAAGAATGTGATTCAAACCCTCTTCTGTGAATTCTTTCATAAGAGAATTTTGTTGTTTCTCACCAATGTGATTCCAGAAATAATAATAATAATGATAATAATAATCCTTTTCTTAGGGCCACCCATCTGTGTATCCCCAGAAAGTCCCTTGCAATGAATGGTCAGGTTAAAATTGCTTCATTTTCTTACCATGGTGATAAAAGCACAGTTTTGAGCTTGCACAAATCTGGGTTCAAATCCCACCCATGCCAATATTCTCTTTTTTTTTTTTAAAGATTTTATTTATTTATTTGACAGAGAGACAGTGAGAGAGGGAACACAAGCAGGGGGGAGTGGGAGAGGGAGAAGCAGGCTCCCTGCTGGGCAGGGAGCCTGATACGGGGCTCGATCCCAGGACCCTGGATCATGACCCGAGCCGAAGGTAGATGCTTAACGACTGAGCCACCCAGGTGCCCCATGCCAACATTCTTATTTGGCCTGTTATTTCAATTCCCTGGGCCTCAGGGTCTTCATTATAAAATAAGAAAAAAGGAAATCTATTGAGGAGAGTGTCAATGAGGACTAGAGTAAGTGACATGTGTAAAGCAAGCTTGTACAAGTATTGGGACATAATGGGTTCTTTCTTCTAGAATCCTAGTCTAATTCCTTAAAGTCATTCTTCATTGATTATGGCATGTACATCACACCCATAAACAAATACTTAAGGGAAAAAGCACTAAGCGTTAGAGTTAGCTACTTAGCTACTTAGAGTTGGCTACTCTAAGGACTATACAAAAGATTTGACTTGGTCATCTCTTTTATTACTAATAAATCCCTCCAAGAAAATATAAGCAGCCTCACTTTCAGAACAAAACACTAAGGCTAAGAATGTTTAAATGACTTGTCAAATGCATAAAGCTGGCTAGTACGTAGGTCTTTGAGGACCCTATGATCAAATACAGAATAACCTTGAGATCCGCCTGCAGCTGAGTTGATACCCAGGTATAGCACTAGGGGCCTTGCATTTGGGAGGGATTTAATCCTGGTCTTCACTGTTCTGAAACCCGACACCAATCCCATTATGCTTAACTTCTATGTATTTGAACAGTCTCTATAATGAAGGCGCAGTTGGACAATGAATTTATAAAAATTAAGAGTATTCAGTGATTTCCAACTCCAATTTCAAGATGGACTTCCATTATATTAGGTTGCCAGGTGTGACTAAATTGATAATCCCTAATAATATAAAAATTATTTGTCGATGTTCGTTTACTCTAAAAAAATAATAAGGAATGTTCATAAAATCTCACTCTGTATGTTCCCATGTGCATTCTTGAGTGGAATGGGGGAGGCAAAGCTTGCCTACTTCCTCTGAACCCTCAATCCTCCTGGCCAAGAGTTATAACCTGGACCCCAATGGAGAACATCAGCCTTCATTCTATTACTAAAGAAAACAAGTTTGAGAAGAACTGATTTGTAGTATAAACTGAAGGCAGGGGTTTTCTTGTTCTTCTGTTGGTCCCTCTAATGTTTACTGAGACGTTAATGCTTCTTGGAAGAAATCTAAGATCAACTTAAAAATAAGGCGTGGTAGAATTCCTTCTAAATCTTCTATGATAGTTGCTTTTGTATGTCAACAGGAATTTATACCACTGGCTTTACTGGGTCTGCAGCTTGCAGATTGTAGATCATAAGACTTCTTCACCTCCATAACTGCATAAGCCAATTCCTTATAATTAATAAATCAAATTATATATATGAGATATTTTATATATGATTTTAAGGAATTAGACCAGGATTTAATATATAGCATATATTTCATATTGGTTCTGTTTTCTGGAGAACTGTGACTAATACACCCTCAATACATTATAATAAAACTGAGAAGGGCATGAAAAGAAAAGAGACAAACAGGTATGGCTGATACTCTTCAATTTCCATTATTTTATTAATATCCATTTCTTGACACCTGCCAAAATTCCTGGTTTTCTGTGCAAGAATAAATG
This sequence comes from Mirounga leonina, assembly GCF_011800145.1. Classification (NCBI taxonomy): domain Eukaryota; kingdom Metazoa; phylum Chordata; class Mammalia; order Carnivora; family Phocidae; genus Mirounga; species Mirounga leonina. The sequence goes on along the minus strand of NW_023270825.1, from coordinate 15,897,024 downwards.
AAATGTTTATCCAAAGATGACCAACTGGGATGAACTTCCCACCGTGAATGTCTTTGGAAGCCTTCAAGGAGGGGACAGCATGCCCTAAATTGGGCTTCTTTTCTTCTCTAAACACATACACTGGGCAGTTCCTAGAGAGAAACTTTTCACACCATCACCAAATAAGTGACTTTCCCTTTGCATGTCATTGCCTAGCTCAGTCCCTACCCCTGCCATGAGTGTTTGCCAGGCTTGCTGCAGAAAGGCAAACATGGAATGGCAAAGGAAGGAGAACTGGCACAGTCCAAGGTCCATAAATTTCTGGTTGGCTTTATGATTTTTTAAAAAAATTATCATCACCCAATTTTCAATAATAACATTTTAAAAATGAGTTTCAATCTTAAGATGATGTTAATAAACATACATATAAGCATTCAGATCTAGAATAAAGTTCACCTGCAAGTCACCAAATGAATAACATCTGTTTGCCCCTCCACACCACCCCCCCTTTTCACAGCTGCTGTTTCTAAATATCCTCCTCTATAGAGGTCAAGTGACCACAATTTAGAAGAGCAGACACATAATTGCACTGATGATTTTAACGAGGAAAATCATCTGCTGGAGAATGACATAGGGAACCCTTAACGAGATCAGACTTTACTCAACATTCTGCAACCTTCCCTAAATAAAATTATTATGCCACGTCCAATTCTTCTCTCATTCTTCACAGTTTTAAATACTTGAGACAGGACCACATTGTTTTCATCCCGCCAAATCAGCTTTTGGATTGACCTGTTCCAATTTACATTCAGATTCATCTGATTTTAAGTCAAATGATGGCCCCAGATCCCTGGTGCTACACGGATGACTGATCCAACTGCTAAATTTCACTCACACTTTATGATCTTTCTAGATAACTTTCTCTTCAAATGTGAAAGCATAAGCATCTTGAAAATTGTTCCAAATAATATCATGGAAGCAGAGCATCCTAGTTTTTTTTCTCAGTGGGTACAGAGATGAATTATTCAAAAATGCAGTAGCAGTAGACCCAAGGTCTGGCCACATACTCTGGAGTGATAATTAAAATTTGAGCCTTGTGATTGGAAAGGATCTCTAGAGCAGCTTGCCGTTGGATTTCCTAGATGGCATGCCTGCAGAGGATGGACCAGACTCACTCTACACTAATGTTAGGTCCAGGGATCACACTAAGCACTCTTTGAAGCTGCTAGGTAATTAAAGAAAAAAAAAAAGTTAAGCACAGCGTATCATTGGATGGAACTACTATCTTTAGGTCAACCAAATGCTCTATTTGTTATGTGTCAGATATTCCAAATTAAGCCAAAAATTCATTATTTGTTTTTATGAAGGGTGTGTTCCTAGGAGATCTTCACTTTGTGTTCATAATATAGCTTCTATTGGAGTCCTAAAAGATACCTCAAAAGACCAATCAGGAAGAAAATAGACCTTAATTTTGAGTTATTAATTACTCTGCATTGTATTTAATTCTTAATTATATTTTCATTCTCTTCCTTCATGTCTCCCCTCTTCTTGTTTTTCTCCTTTCTCTTCTCTTACTCTATTCATGTTTCATCTCTTCAGAGTGGTAGCATCACCAGGGGAGGGGACTCAGGGAAAAGAAAAACAGATAAAATTTCACCTGATCTTGTCACATCTGTACATAGGGGGTCTGCTCTCCTTCCTCCTCCCCTCTTTTTCTGCTCTTCCTTCTTTTATTTTGTTGAAAAGTGGGAACAGGTGAAGCTCAGAAGTAGGGGGAAGATATATAAAGTGGATTTCTATACTTTTATTATCCACCAACAGTATAGTACAAAAGGGAAACAAAAGAAGGAGCAAGCAAAATGTGGCTTAAGAATCAGACTAGTTTAAGAATTCAAGTTGATATTCAAATTCTATTCCTCTTGCTGGCTGGGTAAATCAAAATTTCTCTCAGGTTCAGTTACCTCATTTACAAAATTCAAAAACACATTTCTTGAGTATTTTTATGGAGATTTAGATAAGATAATGTATGCAAAACTGACATAGTATAAAGTATACCCATTACAATTATTTCAGGTATTGAAAGTTGTTGATATCTCACAATTATTATCATCCATTAATTTAAAAGTAGCTTCTTCCCATACATACACACACACACACATACACATATATTTATAGATATAAAACTTTTCATCATAGTATTTAAAAAGCTAAACTTAACTTATACCAGATTTCTAATTCTCAACTTTAATATAAACTCTTTGAATTAAATCTATATCTCTGGCTTATGGGGGGAAAACTAGATTATGGCACATTTAAATTCTAGGAATATCCTGTCTGTAGCTCTAAGTGAAAATTCAGATTTGCTTAATGATAATAAGGACATGTGCAATTGGGTATATTTTAATTACTAAAAAGCCTAATTGTTTTCTACAGCATCTTCTTGGCTCTATTACATTGCTCCAATGTAAGGCACAAATTGCACCTGCTTCTATAAAAAGTAAATCAATATTTAAGAATTAAAATACAAGCATATGTTCCAATTATTCATTAATGGGCTACTATAAAAATAAGCTGTATTCTGGGCACAAGTACAGTCAATGAATAAATCAACTTCCAATAAAAATAAATAGCCATCTAAAGGAATGAAATCTTGCCATTGGCAACGACATGGATGGAACTGGAGGGTATTATGCCGAGTGAAATAAGTCAATCAGAGAAAGATATGATGTATCACATGATCTCACTGATATGAGGAATTCTTAATCTCAGGAAACAAACTGAGGGTTGCTGGAGTGGTGGGGGGTGGGAGGGATGGTGTGGCTGGGTGATGGACACTGGGGAGGGTACGTGCTATGGTGAGCGCTGTGAATTGTGTAAGACTGTTGAATCACAGACCTGTACCTCTGAAACAAATAATACATTATATGTTAAAAAAAAAAAAAAGAAGAAGAAGAAGAAGAAGAAGAAGATAGCAGGAAGGGAGAATGAAGGGGGGGAAATCGGAGGGGGAGACAAACCATGAGAGACTATGGACTCTGAGAAACAAACTGAGGGTTCTAGAGGGGAGAGGGGTGGGGGGATGGGTTAGCCTGGTGATGGGTATTAAAGAGGGCACGTATTGAATGGAGCACTGGGTGTTATACGCGAACAATGAATCATGGAACACTACATCAAAAACTAATGATGTAATGTATGGTGACTAACATAACATAATTAAAAAAATGTGGAAGAAAAAAAATAAATAAATAGCCAGAATTTTGAGGAGGTGAAAATTTTGTCAAACAACTTGGACATCATAGCAACTCTAGGAGGAATGGCAAAATCCAATGTTATGTTATATTTGCCTTGCAACTGAACTTCTGCCATAAGGGAAGATGTAATTCCACACACTGGAAACAAAGAAGCGGAAAAAGTAACTGGTGGTAAGCGTTCCTTAGTCACAGGACACTCTATTAGTACAGTCACTTTCATGTCACTGCTACAAAGTATTAGAGCTAAGATAATTGTTATAGTTCCTGGTTTTATTGAAAATTATTAGCAGATCACTGTCAAAACTGTCCTGGAAGAATGGAAATGGTCCACTTAATAGCAACATTAACTTTGTTTTACCGTCAGTGCAGTTGAATATTGATTCGTCCTCTGAGATGTGCATTTATTTAATACATGTCAAATGAAAAGCAGATTATAAGAAAACCTCACAAGTGTTAATTAATTCGTTCATTAATAAGTTAAGTAAGTAAGTAAGTAAGTAAATAAATAAATAAATAAATAAATAAATAAATAAATATTAGCATCTGCTAGATGCTAGAAACTTTTCAAAAAGCTTGGGAATCCAAAAATGAAGACAACTCAATTTCTGCCTTCTGGAGGTTCAAGGAACACATGCTTATGGTATATACATAATTATAGCACATGCATAATTACATGCATACATACATAATTAGGATACATACTTAAGTATGTTAACATTAATGTGATAAGTCCTACAATGTCAGAAGGAAGAACTATACCGGTATAGAAGTGTCAGTGTTTAACTGCTGAGAAAATTCAGGGAATGCTTTTTTGTGACAGATGCCAAGTGGGAGATGCATTATCATGCTTTCTTTATTATTTCTATTTTGTCACTGCAGCTATTGCTATTCTACAAGTACTAGTCCTACTATCTTTAATTATTCAATTTGGTATTTATTAATATTATTTTTGTCTTTCAATTCTGTAATTATCATTAATAATAGTTACCTTTAGTTGGTTGTTGATAATTAGCCAGACACTGCTAATTTTTTTGCATACACCATCTTGTTTGATTCTTTAGCAATCAACAAGATGTGACCATAGTTCTAGTTTATAGAGGAGGACATTCGGATTCAGGGAATCTCATTACTGGTTACATTCTGGTGTCCAGTCCCCATCCCAAAGCTTTCCAGGAGCCAATTAAAGGCTGTCTTAAGAGAACAAAAGATATTCCTATCACCTAGGCAATTCCACATGATTTCAGAGCTCTGTGCCAAGGACTGGACACAAAGATCCAATATTTGTACCACAATGCAAAAGCAAGAAAAAGCTTAGAAAAACTGGTTCACATTTAAAGCATACGTTGTAAACAGAGAATCTTTAATAATGGGAGTACTCATACAGCTCTGCTCTGTACTTCCTAACTTAGTGATGACTCCAGCAGTCTCATTTAAAATTTGCTCATCTGTAAAATGGGTGTAATAATCTCTGCCTTGCCAGACTCACAGAGCTGCTGTAAAACTTCAGTGAGAACACTTATTGTGAAGTGCTTGGAAACAATCATAAATGACATTAAGAGTCAAGTTACTAGTAGTTTCTTGTTGTTCCAGCAACTTCCTGTTTGTTCAACTTTAAAAGGCAGTATTTTTATATATCTGAACCTTACTTGAAACTTTTTAATACTATGATCAGTGTCAATCTTGCAAAGTCATGCCTTCATCTTTCTCTACCTCAAGCATCCTCCTCTTCTTGCTCCCTGTGCCTGTGTGGAGTCAAAGCCTAAATGTCCACACCACTTCTCATGAGTCTCCTTTCCCACCTACTTTCCCCCACAGTTCTGCCAGAATTAAATCTTCTGAATATTTCATTTTATTATATCTGGTCAAGGTTTGTTTTAAAAACAAAACAAAAGAAACAACAGTAATAATAACAAAAACAGTCGTTTCTCCATTTTACCTCTGGAAATCCATTGTTGCTTTCTACAAATAATCCCTTTTTGATGTTTTGGTTTCTACCTCCATGTATCTTAGTAACATGGTTGTAGTGCTGCCTCTGGATTGATCGTTTCAGTCATCATGTATCGCTTTGCACTATGGAACATGAAATTCAGATAGTTTCCCTCTACCTCATGGCCCTCTTCACCCACACACACCTGTTCTTCTCATTCCACCAGATTGTCAAGAAACGTGCATTATAATGTGCTTGAATGAATATTACTATTATTATTATTTTATACATGTTACTCAAAGTGACTCAAGGCAGTTAATAAGATTGCTTTCCTTCCCTACACAGTGTTTTTGTTTTTTTTCTGGAGCTAGGAAAGGCTTTCTTTTATAATGTTTAGTTTTTATGTGCTTACAATTAAACTCTCCTGTACTCATGTGAATTCCTCTCTCAATACACACAAACACATCAAGAATTCTACTAGGCTTTCTGTAGGAAGATTGGTCTGGCGTTTTCCGACTTCCTTCCATGAGAACAAGTGACATAGCTCCTATCATGGGCTCGCCCTAAGCACCACCGTGAGATTCCTTCTCTGTCTCCGTCTCCGTGTTTCATAGCTCTCTCTTTCCTAATTTGCTTTCTTGTTTTGGTGGGCAGATTCCTTGTGTAGCTTCTTAAGAAAAGATACATGGAAGGGGATTATGAAGCCATGAATCATGAAAATGGTTTTAATCCTTTCACATTGCATTGCTTGTTTAGCTGGGATTGGAATTCCTGATAGGAAATCAATATTCCCCTGAGCTATGAACGTATCCCTTCATTGTCTTCTAGACAGCAGAATTGCTATGAAAAACTCAATTGGAATGTAATTCTTAATTCTTTATATATGACGGGGTTTTTTCTTTTTCTTTCTTTTCTCCCTGGAAGCACGCAGCATTTCATTACTCAATTTTTACAATGATGTGACTTGGTATGTGCCTTATCCTAGAGACCAAGTGGTTTCTTTTAATCATAAGATACTGGTACTTTGGTTTTGAATTTTAATTTATGTGATAATTTTTTCCCCTCTTTTTTTCTCTACTTTCTAATTCCAGAATTCCTGTTATACTTGACCCTTGAATAACATGTGTTTGAGCTGTGCAATTCCATTGATTCATAGATTTTTTTATGAATACAATATAGTACTATAAATGTATTATCTCTTCCTCGTGATTTTCTTAATAACATTTTTTCTTTAGTTTACTCTATTGAAAAAATGCAATATATAATATATACAACATACAAAATATGTGTTAGTTGTCTTATTGGTAAGGCTTCCAGACAACAGTAGGCTATTAGTAAAGTTTTCGGGAGTCCTAAGTTACACGTAGATTTTTGACTGCATGGGGGGTCAGCACGGCTAACTCCTGTGATGTTCAATATGCAACTGAATTTGCATATAGAACTTCCTAAACTGATCTCTTTTTTTATTTCTTTAATTATTTTCATTCTTGGGTCTCCTTATCATATACTCTGAGAGATTCCTTCAGCTTTGTTTGTTTTTTTTTTTTTTTTTCTTTTCCAAATCAACTCATCTTTGTGGGTAAGCAGGACTAAGTTTAAAAATTTTACAATTCATTATTTCGATTTTCATGCATTTGCTTTCTAATAGCTTTTACCTGTTCTCTGAATATTGCTTACTTCAATATGATTCATTATCTGTTTGTGGATATTGCAGATATATTTGTTTTCTCTAACCTTTATAGACTCCATTTCTTCTAAGTTTTTTGTTTGTTCGTTTGTTCTTGGTTTTGTTTTTTCTGTTTGGTTAATCATCTTTCTTTTATATTTCAAGTTGTGTTAGCTAATGTAAGGGACCAGATGCTAAAACACAAAAATCCCAAAATACCATGGCTGAAAGAATATAGAATGCAAAGAAATAGTTCTGGAGTGAGAAATCTAGACTAATGGCATAGCTTTGTTTTGGGAGTCACTCGGGGACTCCCATTCCTTCCATTATTTTGTTTTATTATCACCTAGAATCTTGTCCTTGTTTGAACACTTGAAGCTGAGTCATATGCACCAGAGAAGTGTGAGCTCTATCTTGCAGAAGGAAGAAGGGAGAGGAATTTCAGGCCTGCAATTTCCTTTGAAGCGAATGAGGCAGATGTAACATGTGTCCCATATAGACACATTTCACGAACTAGACTGTTACCCCTAGCTGCCAAGGTCATCGTCTATGAATTTAAGGTCTATTTCTTATGAAGAAGGAAAGAGAAAAATTTGAGGACAACCGTGTTTTTCCAAAATGTCTGCAGATCTTTGGCTGCTTACTCAACTTTGAGAGTTGACCAGCATACATCTGTTGGAGGCTCTGTACACCTGGTAGCCTTTTTCTATCGCTGTCTTGGCTATAGAGTGAACAGACTATTGGACTATTGGGTTCTTTTTGTTTGTTTGTTTTGTGTTTTGTGTTGGTTGTGACCCTTAGCTCTTTCTCTTAAGCTTGCCATATATGTGATGACTTTTCCATTTTTTTGACTGTATGTTATAAATCTTGCTGACTGTGCTCTACAATCCTAGTATGGGAGACTTGAAGTCACCAAGTCTGTATGAGACTTTCACTTAAACCCCCTTTACTTAGTATCGTGTCCCACCCACAGCTGCATTTGATGTATCCCAGGACATAGGCCAGATATTTTATCCTCTCCAGGAAATAAAAGTCCTGCTTTCTGCAAAAGTGGAGGAAGCAGTGGGCAAGAGCCCAAGATTCTAATGCCTTCCTCATCAAGCATTTAAGCAATTCCTCTGTTTTTGTTCTAACTATATTCTCAATATCAATGTTGTGGGGAAGATTGTGATGTAAATCATAGAGCCCATGGCTTTTCCACTGTTGGACAAGTGGTCAGATAAAGGTCCTTGTCCTTTGCTGGGTCAGTTACTACTGTACATCTGCTTTCCAGTGCCTCAAATATGGTCACTGATGCTCCTCTATCAGCCTTGTTGACCCGGTGTATTTATTCATTTTTAAAAAGAATTCCTTTTTTTTAAAAGATTTTATTTATTCATTTGAGACATAGAGATACAGAGAGAGAGAGAGAGAGAGAGCATGAGCAGGGGGAGAGGGAGAAGGAGCCCCCCGCTGAGCAGGGAGCCCGATGCGGGGCTCAATCCCAGGACCCTGGGATCATGACCTGAGCGGAAGGCAGACGCTTAACCATCTGAGCCAACCAGGTGCCCCAAGAATTCCTTTTTTATTATTTTATTGTTTTAGTGGGTTTTGGGGATAGAAGCTAAGCACATATTTTCAACCCACCATATTTAACTGGAAGTGACCAGTGGTATATGGATCGTTCATGCCATTCCATCATTTAAAGCATCCTAGGGACACCCATTGTAGGTAATAAAAAAAATGAAATCCACACTCCTTAGTGCTGCAAGCAAGCTTCTTCAAACCAGGATTCACTTTCCCTCTCTAACTGTCTCTCCTTAGTAGGGCTGACTTCCAGACACAACGAACATTCTGCCATCCTTAGTCCAGTTGTTAACTTTGCCTCTTCTTACAAAATCCCTTCCTTAACATAACAAAATCTCCGACACTAATTCCCTTGTATTCCTTATGATTCCTTGATATCATACTGTATGAAAATTAGCTACAAATCTGGCTCTCATAATCTCTTTCGCATCCTATCACCCATCCTTTGCAGAGCTACGAGAGTTTAGGTTCTTGGCCTTTTAATTTTTAGGTTATTTTACCCAGCATAGTGGCTAGTGCAGAGTGACTGTTCCCTGAGTATTTGTGTAATAAATCATAGTATCCTGTAGGTGTAGATTGTGTAGGAAGATGGGTATATATTTGGGTTCAAGCAGTGTATTATATTGGTTATATAATTACATATTATAATTATGTATTACACATTATTATATATTATTACATTATATGTTATATTATTATAGGTTAATTATTATTTATATATTTAATTATATTATATATTTAATTATATATATTAACTATATAATTAAACGTACATTTACTTAGTGCCCACTATGTGCAGTGCCAAACCCCTAATATCAGTTTACCTCCTTGTGGTATTTCTTTTCTTAAAGGGAGTAGAAATGACAGCCAGTTTTCCAAATACCATAGAGAAGGACTTAATGGCTTCTTCACATTATTCAAAAAATGGATGAGCATTCAAAGTCACACACACACACACACACACATTGCATTGGCTCTATTTCCCCTAGTCAGCATGGGCTCTTATGGAAACAATGAGAACTTAACTTGAAGGCAAACAAAAAAGGATGGAATCCTAATTTGTCACTGACTAGCTCACCATATCCAAGTTCCCATGTCTGCAAATTAGTAATAGTAATAATACCAATTTTATTAATAGGTAGTCATGAGGATTGAATAAGATAAGTTGTGGTCTGATAATGCTCCTCTCTGCTATAAATTCCATAATGGTAAGGATGAAGTCCATGTTATTCACTTCTAAATTCCTCGCTTCTAGGAACTCTTAATAAATATCCAGTGCATGAATAAGTAAGCAGATGAATTAATTAGCACGTTATATGTTACTTAATGCCGAGCATAGTGAAGAGGCAGAATAAATAATTATGCATTTCTTCTCTCAGTGCTCTACAACTTTTCTTCCTATACAAACTTTTTCATTACATCTACCAAAATTCTTTCCTTTCTCCACCTCATTATGTCTTGTCTCTCTTTTCTGTCCTCCTCCTTCCCCCTCCCTTCTTTCCCCTCTTCTTTTCTTCCTTCATTACATCTTATATAAAAATTTCCCTCCTCCCATGACTCCCACTATATTCTACTGTAAATGAATTTGTCAGTAAAAGGCAATAAATCATGAATCCACATGTACACTATCTTAGTAGGAAAACAGAAGAAATGTTGGATATGAAAGTTATGTTTGCCGTCAATAGCCCAACTTTGATTATTACTTCTGGATTTAGACATCATGCCCATCTATCTTATGAGAAGTTTTATTCCATTGCAAATGTGCTGTCAACTTATATTTTTGATCAATAAAACGTATTCTCATTTTTTAAGATAGAAAAGAAATTCTCTTGAAAACCATGATCGGTAACAAAGTTTCTACCTTTACTAGGGTCCTTTTTGTGTATACAGCCTTTACTAAGCCTCCACTTCAGGCCAATGCATTGTATTTATAAACTCATTTATTCCATACAGTCACCCCCCAAGCTAGATGTGACTCTCCCTGTGAACAAATGACAAAAATGAGGTTCAGGGAGCTTAACAACTCATTGTACAATATCTCAGAACAATTAAGTGGTGGAATCAGTATGCAAATTCAGCATTTTTTACAAAGCTCACGATCTCTCCACCACGCCAGCCTGTCTTGACAGACTCTCTTGACAAAAAGCAATCTGGTTTCCTTGACTGAACTTCTCATCTACTTTTGCTCTGGCATAATTATGCTCTGAGTTTCTCAAACACCTGGACAGAAATGTGTTGCCAAGTAATGTAAAAAAATTACATCCCCCATAATTTTCATAATACAGCCAACAGCTGCTGCTTTATACGGGGTATGCAGAATGAACCAAAGAGGGGGTAAGCAGGGCCAAGTGTGGGCAGCTCTCTAAGATTTTGAAGACCTTTATGAATTGATGTCAGAGAGGTCTCCAAATCCCAGGTCCTCCCTCCACATATTGTGTCATGTTAGGTGACCCCATATAAGAGATTTTTGGGAAGGAACATTTCCTTAGGAGAAAAACCTTAAGGACAGGAGGTCCATCTATTTGTCTAAATGCTGCCTTTTGATTTCATTTCTGTTAATTCTCATTTCCTTGTATCTCATATCTATTCTTTTCTCCCCATTGCCATTGCCACTGTTAAGTTCAGGCCACTCATCCCTCTAATCTGTTTTATTAAAAGAACCTATAGCCCATTTTCCCACTTCTAGTTTAGTTGCCTTCTGCACTAGTCGCTGCAGTAACAAATTACCTCAAAATTAATGGTTTAAAGCAACAGAGATTATTACCTTGTAGGTCCAGAGTTTCAAAGTCAGGAAAGGGTCTCACTGGGTGAAAATCAAAGTGTTGACAAGGTCCAGAGTTTCAAAGTCAGGAAAGGGTCTCACTGGGTGAAAATCAAAGTGTTGACAAGAGCCTCCCTTGGAGGCTCCGGAAGAGAATCCTTTTCTTTGTTGTTGTTGCCTTTCCCAGCTTCTACAGGCCACCCACATTCCTTGTCTTGTGGCCTCATCTTCAAAGCTGGTAACACAGAGATGAGTCTTTCTCATGCTTCCATCTCTTTGATTCATTCTCATCTGTCTCTTTCTTCTACTTATAAGGACTCGTGATCATATTGGGCCCACATGGATAACCTCCCCATCTCAAACTCCTTAACTTAATCATCTCTGCAAAGTCCCTTTTACCATGTAAGGTAACATTCATAGGTTCTGGGAATTAGGACGTAGACATCTTGGGGGAGGTGTCTATGGGGGAGATCTTGCCTATTATTCCTTCAAAGTCATTTGACAAAACATCACTGCAGTGGTCTCTCAAAAGTTCTGATAAAGACATACCACCCCTCCTGCTACTCATGATTGATTGTTCCTTGCTTTGTCTCCAATGATTTGCCTGCTCACCTAAAGTCAGATATTTCTACACCCCTCTCCAAATGTGTATGAACCAGAGCAAATGACAAATTGCCTCTCTGCTTCAGATTCCTCATCTAAAAAAATAGGGATGGTAGTAAGTTTTTTTTTTTTTTCTTTTAACAAGGTTGCTATAAAAAATATATGACTCCATTCATTGTGCTGACAAAACTTTCTACTCCATATTGAGGTGGGTAATTCTCTGATTTATACCTCTCAGTTGTTGTCTCATAAGGTAACCACTAGTTACATGTAACTATTTAAATTTCAATTGATTGAAATAAAATAGAATTAAAAATTCAACCCTTCCATTGCCCTAGACACATTTCACTGCTGGCTAATGCTATCTTATTGAGCAGTGTAGATGTAAAACATTTCCAGTATTATAGAACTTCAGTAGACATTCCTTTTAAAACATTAAGTAAAACTACTTTCCTTTCAAAACATTAGCACATAATGTTACAATGAACTACATAAAATTGTTCTTTAAGTCCAAAACAACTGAACATCAGCAATACCATATGGCTTAACCCCATCCCTCTTAAAGATCAGAGTCATTTCAAACTCAACTTTTTCAGGAGGAACTTCCCCATACTCTCCTTACCTTAAAAAAAAAAAAAAAGGCAATAGTCAGCTAAGAATTAAAATAAAACCAAACTTGGCTTATGCCTTTACATTATACACAGAAATATTATAAGCAATTTTCAAATCAGGTTTATAAAAACCCCACAGATTATTTTTTTAATATAACAATAAATGTGTACTGAAGTTGAAGATGGCTTTCTACAAACTGGCCTGCATTTTGGGTGTTTGCACCTGGAGTTCTCTGTTTTTTGATTTAAGGCATGTATTCAGCATTCCTAAAGAGTTCTTGGCAAGCATAAACGTGGCTCTTCTGGTTTAAAAGTTATGTATGTTGTGGCCACTAGCAGGGGGAAAAAAGACAATTTTTAGCAATTTAATAAGATACCTAAGATCTAAATTTTGCATTTTGGGATCTCTATAAAACTTCATTATACTTCATAGTAAGTTACCCTCCAAATAACTTAAACATACTGCCAGAATTGGGATCCTAGTTCCTAGTTCCATATTTACTTACTTAGTATTCTGTCAAATAGGTGACACAGCTGCAGGCCAAGGGGAAAATACTAGAATGAATCGCCACAAGTATCAGGATATTTGTTGTTTTGATTGCTGAATCCCCAGCATCTAGTACAATATCCAACATAGAATAGGTGCTCAATAAATATTAATGAATGACTGACATACTTAATGTATCTTATATTAGGTAATGAAAAAGATAATTATATATGATTAAATTATTATATAAACACTTAGTAACTGTTAATATAAAGTATAAAAACATGCACATTCATATCTGTGCATCTTAGAATGACAGAGCTGGGGTCTTCCTTTATATGATAAAACAATCTCATTTTAGAGTTGAAGCAAGAAATTCCAAAACCTAGCATGACCTTCTCATTTAGTGGCGGCAAATGAGTACAAATATAGCAACAACAAAACCATTTGTCAAAATGAATTATAGTAGAAGTAATCATATGTGTAGCGCTGACTAAGTATTTGGTCATTTTAAATACATTCCTTTTAGGGGTGCCTGGGTGGCTCAGTCGTTACGCGTCTGCCTTCGGCTCAGGTCATGATCCCAGCCAGGGTCTTGGGATCAAGCCCTGCATCGGGCTCCCTGCTCGGCAGGAAGCCTGCTTCTCCCTCTCCCACTCCCCCTGCTTGTGTTCCCTCTCTCGCTGTGTCTATCCCTGTCAAAGAAATAAATAAAGCCTTTTAAAAAAAATAAAATAAAATAAATATGTTCTTTTTAATCCTCAGGACAACTCTTTGAAAAGAGTGCTTTTACCCTCCTCATTTGACATTGTGAAAATTGGATACAGAGACACAAAATGACTCCCTCAAGTTTGCCCAGTAGCCACAAAGCCAGAATTCAAATCCAGGAAGTGTGGGTTCCAGAAACTTCATTCTTAACCACTGGCCATACTGCCTGAATAGAAAATGAATAGCAACAGCACATAACACTGTTAGGGAGAGGCCTCACTTGTCTCAGAAATACCTGGCTACCTTTGTTTAGGGAACCCAGCCAAGGCGGTTATTCACACTTACAAATGCAAGCCAGCTTCTGAGCTGGAAGTTGGGAGAGAAATTGCTCTTCACACCAAGTAACCAGAGTTTTAGAGAAGCCCCTCCTGACTGCAGAAGGCTAGGTTTGCAGCTGCTTTCATTTTGGCTTTTTTTTTTTTTTTTTTCCATCCCTGATCTTGAGGATCACAGGCTAGAATGGCAGCATTCATGCCCAGGTTCTGACCTGGAGTCATTTCCCCTCCCTGACATCAATAATTTGATTCTCACAGACATGCCTGTGCACTTGTGGGAGGAAAAAAGGAATCATTTTTTCTCGAGTATGGTTTCATTTGACTCGAAAGTCGGACAGAACAGATGACAGCTTCTCTGAACTGAGATCTCCCTTTAAAACACGGAAAATTCTCAACTTCAAAGGCCTAGAGTTAGCAGAGGATCAGACATTTTCAAGGCAAAGCCCTGGAGATTGTTAAAAAAAAAAAAAAGAGTCTTTCTTCTGGGCTGGGCAGACATCTCTGCTTAACTGGTCCTAGAAAGTAGAGGGATGACTCTTTCCGTGAGGAAGAAAATTGCCAACTCATGCAAGGAATTACCATTCAGCCAAATAAAAGGATAACTTTTGTTTCTGGTTTCTTCAAATTTCCATCCCTACTTCCTTCTACAAAGTACAGTCGTTGTTCTTCTTTTTAACCTCCCAGGAGTACGTATGATGTAACATTTTCTGTATAAAACTGAAATGCCGTATTCAGGAGTAATCGGACCAATATTTCAAAGATGGCACTTGAACAAAAATGAATCCAATTACAAAACTAATTGAAAGCATTCCTTAACTACAGAAACACTCCTCACTCCTCAGTTTCTGTGATATTTATAGCCTGAAAATGATTGGATTTGCTTTCCCTCTTCATGTTTTATACCTAAGACTTACTTCCCTACTTGGTTAGTAACAACAGGTGGGCAATATCCTTCACATTTTGTTCCAGACACCAAAATGCTCAAAACATACTTAATAATTAAGTAGCGTCCAAAGTTATGATGGCTTTTTATCCAGATTCATGACATTAGGGGTCCTTTTATCCTCATCTCTGAGCATGAGACTGTTCCCTAGAAGACAGAGGCCGTCACAAGTGTGTGCTGTCGATAAATAAATTATTATGCTGTATTCGAGTAGGCCAGAAATAGGAAACATAGAGGTGACCCCAGCAGCTATAACAGCAACAAAAATGTTTCCTATTTAAGACTTACAAAATCCCAGTGTTGTTTGGGACACTGCATTCCAACATGTTTTAGTATTAAATAGCATGAATAAAAAAAAAGGGGGGGTGCCTGGGTGGCTCAGTCAGTTAAGCGTCTAACTCTTGATGTCGGCTCAGATCATGATCCCCAGATCATGAGATTGAGCCCGGTGTCAGGGCTCAGCACGGAGTCTGCTTAGGATTCTCTTGCTCCCTCTACCTCTGCCCCTCCCCCTGCTCATGCATGCACATTCTCTCACTAAAATAAATAAATAAATAAATAAATAAATAAGGCATGAACAAACTTCTACTTTCCATAGTTCATAGTGTCAGGTGCCTATCACCAAAGTATCATTGTTTAATGACCAACCACAAAATCTCTGTGGCCTTGAACAATATGACTTTATTTCCACATGTCTGAGTGGCCATCTAGGAGGCTCTGTTGATCTTGTCTGGGCTCACTTAACTGAAGAGGGTGGACTGGCAGTGGACGGATCCAAGTTGGTCTTGGTTGGGAAGGCATGGGTAACTCAAACCACTCCACGTGTTACTCATCCTCCAGAAGGTTAACTCAGACATAGTCTCATGACTGAAACATAAGAGTGAGAAGGCAAGCCCAATCGTACAACAATTATTCAACCCTATGCTGGTATCACATCGGCTAATATCCCTTTTGCCAAAGAAAGTCACTTGGCTGAGCACAGAGCCAAAGGGGCAGGCATATTGCCCTGCCCAAAGTGGGAAAATCCACAAAGTTACATGGTCCAGTCATGTGTCTAAGAAGGGGTGATGGATTAGAGTCCACTTTAAAATCTACTACAGCCATCAATTGGAGGGAAAGGAATAAGATTCTAGCTCTAATTGCTAATGAAACTAAAGAATCTCTGGAAAAGGTCAAAGACTATGTTTGAATACTAGACTAATAGATTAAACTAAAAATAATCAATATAATGTAAACTATAGTTTGCAGTTTGAATCCTTTTGAAAGTGTTAAGCTACAAATGGATATTAGAGATGTTCGAGGCAAAATGGGCAGAGTATATAAGGATCAAAAAGAACAATAGCCATGAATGGGAATAGCACAGAAAATCCGTTTCTGTCAAAAGTATTCTTATTTAAATCGGTTTTATACTGGCAGAATTTCATTGAAAACAAACATCCCTCTGGCCCCCTTGTGTTTCTTGGGTACTCTAGGAAGGTCCCCACCTCAAATCTTGGATACCCTGGAATACCTCAGTTTCCAACACACTTCCTTTCCCTCATGTTCACACATTCCCTCACTTAAGTGAGACCTCTGCTTGAATATGACCTCCCTAAAGAGGCCTTCTCTGAGGACCCTACCCAAAAGAGGCTTCCCTATCCAGTATTATTCAGTCCCTCATCCAGGTCAACTTTCCTTGGTGCTGTTTGCCCCACATGACTGCGTGGCTTATAGTGGGTATCCTCCTGTCACCCCAACCCACCCCATTTAGTGCAACGTCTCTGAGACAGACCAGAAATGATATTCAGTTACTTCTTGCTGGTTCTTAGTGTTTGGAACAATCCTGGCTTGCTATAGGTGTTCCTCCCAACTTTTCATAATGAAATGACTGACTGGCTGACTACAGAAATGAATGTTATCAACTAAAGGAAAATGACCTCTCCACTCTACTATCTTTCAGATGGTCATGCTGCTGTTGGAGATACAACTTCACTTCCTTTTTTTTTTTTCTTTCCTGTGAAAAATAATCACCTTTTGTTTCTACTTTTCCTCAGTTACCCTAGACTCTTCAGATTTGTTTTGTAATTGTTTCTTCTTTTCCATTCACAAGTGTCGTAGTAGTTCTCTCCTGGTCCTGGAAGTTAGAACTAAAATACCATTGTTTAACTCTGTGTGTCTGTGGCATACAATTGTGTTGGCAAGATGGCTGTAACAAAAAGTGGCAATATTGAATTGTGGGCAATGGAAACTTGGTAAAAATAACACTTGCCAAATAAGTTGTTATAGTGCAAGAATGTGACTACATTTCATATAGCATGTTTTATTTTGTAGACATTCAAAGTTACAAAATGCAAGATGATGCTGTGTTTTACTCTAAATGCACAAAGTGTATTTTTTATAAAATTGAATGTTTGTGTTGAAAAAAAACAATTTACATTTCAAGATAAATTACACTTGGAGATCTAGGTCTATTTAGCCATCTTGGAGATTTATGATATTAGTATATTAAAGGGATCTGAGAAGTTCTTCACTAAAGGAACCACTTTACCAAAACCAGAAGTTTCCATATTAACTTGATCCCAAATCTTTTAATCAATTCATTTGCTTGCTTGCTTTATTTGTTGCTCTCTTATGTGTTTGTATTTCACACAGCATTTTACATTCGTTGGAATATATTTTGGGAAAACTGTTTTAACCATATGTACCAATACTTGCTTAAAACACTAAAGCTTTGTTTAAATTTAAGATGATTTTCTCAAAAGACTTCAAGCCCTCATCATCCATTCCTTTTTAGGGGATTCATAGAATATTAGACACTGGAGTGAGCAACAGAGTTTAATGTTAGAGCCAGCCTTGAAGTCATCCTCAGAGATGATATTCAAGGTTGGGGCAGCTAATGGAGCGCAGAGAGTAAGTGCAGGTGAGAGGTTAAACAGGTGAGTGGTCTGTCCTTATAGGTCAATTCTCCACATTTCTCTGCCCTGTTCTGTTCTGGGAGGAGGATCTATATACTTCATCAAAGAGTTTCCTTGTCCTCTAGCTTCTGACCAAATTCCCCAATGGGAGACACTGACAGGACATGGGAGGTAGGAATTGGAGTGGGGAGGAGAGTAAAGTTCTTTTTTTTTTTTTTAAAGATTTTATTTATTTATTTGACAGAGAGAGACACAGCGAGAGAGGGAACACAAGCAGGGAGAGTGGGAGAGGGAGAAGCACGTTTCCCGCGGAACAGGGAGCCTGATGCGGGGCTCGATCCCAGGACCCTGGGATCATGACCCGAGCCGAAGGCAGACGCTCAACGACTGAGCCACCCAGGCGCCCCAGTAAAGTTCTGATAGAATAGATAGTTGTCAGTGCTTTTGCTATCAGTCCTTTCAGACCCCCTACCTCCTGCCCCCAAGAACCAATGACCACTCCTTCCCTTTGCCCCTTCAACTGGGACCTAAAATGGTCTCAGGTTTTCCAACCCCTGGTGTTCACTATCTCTCCTCAGCTTACCCTAACGCTGACTATACCATTGACAAGTTTTGTTTGTTTGTTTGTTTGATTTTTTTTTTTTAATCAAACCTTCCTCAATCCTTACAGCGTGTGGACCTTCTCCTTCCTGCTGGGACTCCGACTGAAACAACTGACTAACATAAGATCCCATAGCTAGACAGCGGGAGGAGCTAGTATTTAAGCTTGAGTCTGTCTGATCAAAGCTCTGTTCTCTTAATCACTACTTAAAATTTCATTCAGGATGAGGATATCGGTGTATTGGTCAATTCTGAGTTTATATTTTTTGATTTAAATAATGTTAGCAATCATGAATAGTTACAACAATGAATTTATTGAGTGCTTACTGAGTACCAAATATCGTTCTAAGTCTTTTTTAAATATTAACCGCTTTAAACCTTACCATGAGCCTGTGAAGGAGATGCTATTGTTGACTATTTTGTGAGTGAGGGAAATAAAGCCGAGCTGAATTACTGCTCAATATCTACCACCAGTGAAGGGGATGTGAACCGGGGCAGTCTGAACCAAGAGACTGAATTTTCTAACCGCTACAGTATTCCGCTCTTAGCACAACCAATGGTCACCCATAGCAATGCCAGGTTATTAGTATGCGCATCTTGCACTATGATACCCACTTCCTTCTTCCTCCAAGGTCCACTGTGTGCCTCAAGTAATCAACATTTTTAATCAATGCTATGTAATTTTCACTATGAGAAGCAAATAGAGAACAGACTACAGTTTTCCTCGTCCATTAGGAAGTACAAACCACTCGAGAAGAAATGATGAATACACAGAAAAGTTGGAGCATAAGAGAAAAAATATACTTGTTATTTCAAAATTTTATGAAATGTTTTGAACAGAATTTTAGCACTGATCCTAAGTAAAGATGTCAAAAAGCACTCATTACCAAATGACATTTAGGCACTTGAATATTTTTGCCACCTGTCATCTTGCTTCCTCTCACCTGTATAAATGGCATTTATCTCTGTTGACATCCTGATTATAATGTTATCACTGCTTTTCAGTTATTTCTACTAACGCATGACAGGTTTCTTTATTCACATGCCATTCGTTTGACATTTATTTGCTTTCCTTAATTTGTGTTTAAATATGAATTCCTAAAATCTGCCTTAGTTATATGTTGCTGCTTAGCTGATATCACTCATTACCTTTGAGAGTAGTCTCAATAGAAAGTAGCTAGTGATGGAGCACTGGGTGTTATGCACAAACAATGAATCATGGAACACTTCATCTAAAACTAATGATGTAATGTATGGGGATTAACATAAGAATAAAAAAATAAAAAATAAAATAAAATAAAATAAAAAAAGAAAAGAAAGTAGCTAGTGATATTCATTCACCCTTTAAATAGTTCTTAATGGAAATTTCAACAATAGATAAAGTCCTGGGGAGTGGTATTCAGATTTGAAGTTTGATGGTATCAGAATCAGTAGCCAAGCTTCTTCCATCCAAATGAACATGGATCATCACCATAACTTGACTTCTGGAATACTGACATGTGGAAGAAGTAAGGGACCAAGTGTATCTTTTGACAAAAGCATTCCTGCAGGATCCTTTTTTGACGAGGGAATAATCTGGCTAGACAAAGAATAAGGGAAAAGGGAGAATGAAGAATGATGGGAGCAGGACTGAACTTGAAAATGGAATTACTGTCGGGAGAAAAGGATACCAAACCTTGACCTGGATAGCATCTGATACCAAACTGGTATGTACACAGGTGTCCCCTTGAGTAGGTTCAATGAATTGTCATAAAGAGCAAATAAGAAAATGTACTGAGCAGTGTATCTGACACAGAGCACATGCCCTATGAATCTAATTATTATCACTATTAAAATTCTGCAATAGCAATGTAAATCCTAAAAAATACCATAAAAATGTGAGTTTGAACCATGCGAAATTGCCATTCTTTAAGTGAAAAAATGACCAAATATAGGCAGTTCCACAAGGCTCCAGCTAGCATTATTTGATGCAATTAACATGTAGATTGCTATCATTGTAATTATTGGTGTCCAGGCCAAGGACAATAATTATAAGAATGAGAAACCTCTCTTAGTAATGAGAAGTAATGAATTCTTTCCTGGGTGTTTGGTTCCCCTTGCTATAATACTCAGCCTTACAAAAATCAAAAAACCTATGGTTGGTAGAAAGAGAAGATGTTACCGGTGCTCATTGCTGTAGGAAATGTCACTTTTTCAGAAAGCAACCTAGCAACACGTATTAAAATTTTTTTAATGTAAATATACTTCACCCTAGAAATCTATTCATAGAAATAAAGGTACAAGTACATAAGTATATATGTACAAGGAAGCTTGTTGATAGTGACCATAAAATCTGGAAACAAAATACATACTCTTTATTTTTTAAGATTTTATTTATTTATTTGAAAGAGAGAGGGAGAACAAGCAGGCAGAGGGGGAGAGGGAGAAGGAGAAACACTCACTGCTGAGCAGGGAACCCTATGCAGGGCTCGATCCCAGACCCCTGGGATCATGACCTGAGCCGAAGGCAGACGCTTAACCTACTGAGCCACCCAGATGCTCCAAAATACATACTCTTTACTAGGGGAACACATCAATAAATTATGGTGTGTTCATGCCAGAATATTTTCATATGTCCATTAAAAGCAAAGAATTAGAAATATGCATGTAAAATTGAAGGAATTTCTGAAAAAAATAAGGAAGAAAGGTAAAATATAATAATAAATTTGTTGTATGGTGGCTTTCTGTAAAATAATGATCTGACCTTCATGTGTATGTTTCATGTTCTTATCAGAGCCTGGAGACATTCAGGAGAGTTACATGATGGAAATACAATGTGGCTAAAGGAGAAGTAAAGGAAAAGGGTAAACCCAGTAATTCAAGAGAGAAATTTTTTTAATGTTTCAAGTTTTTATTTAAATTCAGTTAGTTAACATCTAGTGTATTATTAGTTTCAGAAAATGTTTAAAGATTGCGTCAAAACTTAGCGGAATAGGGGCACCTGGGTGCCTCAGTCGGTTAAGCGTCTGCCTTCGGCTCAGGTCATGATCCCAGGGTCCTGGGATCGAGCCCTGCATTGGGCTCCCTGCTCAGCGGGGAACCAGTTTCTCCCTCTCCCTCTGCCTGCCGCTCCCCCTGCTTGCCCCCCCCCTCTTTCTGTCAAATAAATAAATAAAATATTAAAAGAAAAACTTAGCAGAATGTATACATGACCCCAATTAAATACTTATATAAAATTAGAGGTAAGGTCATCCTTTAAGTTTAAAAATACAAGATTTAAGTTCTAAAAGTGTATCATCTCTGATGAGCTGAAGTCTGTTAAGATTCATACTCTCTTATTAGGGGATAATCCCATTTCTCCAATGTTGAATTATTGTCCATTCTAGCGGTAGAAGAGAACTATCTTGAAAAAGAACTTATATACCCATTCATAATCCATTGTAATGTCATAACCATTACGAATACTTACTCTAGTGGTATTGTCCATTCTTGTAGTTGTACAAGAGAATTATCTTGGAAAAGAACTTATACCCATTCATAATCAGCCACAGTCTTGGTCAAATACATCAACCATACTGGGTTTCAATAAACAAATAGTTTTCTCCAAAACTAGCCTCCAAGGACTCTGTTGAATGTTGGAGAAAGTAAACTCACGTAGAAGGTCTGATAGTAATTGCATTTCTTCCAAATTAGTTACTCTGTATTTTGTCTCCCCAGTGATTTCTGTTTTTAAAAATAGATTCAACTTTGCCTGAAAAGGCAGACTTTAATGAATTTTACATTATGAAAGAGGATTCTAGCTTGTAATATAGTCAACAATGTGAAATTTATCAATAAAAAAATTCTGAGGTTTTGCCATTGATCAGAGAAACAGCCTTCCCAGACACATGAGGCATATGTAACATGTATTTAGAGGGAAAGAAAAAATGTACCTGAGGTAATTAGCAGAATCTTTTGATACTGTGCTTGGCTGAAGATTTCCTTACATCATAAAATTTTAGCATTATTGCAAAACTCACACCTCTGCCAGCACATAATAAGTGTTATTATAGCATATAATAGATCCCTAAAATGCCATATCCATATATGTAGTCTTTTACTCAGAAACCTTTCGTATTTAGCATTGTGCTTTTTCCGAGTGAATGTCAGGAAATAAGCAAGTCTTCTCTCGGATGAGTTGCATTAGTTCATGCATGGCTATGGGTGCACGTGCTTCAGAGATCTCTGGTTGTTCAAGTCATACTCATTTCGATGCAATAATTCATTTCAAGTCTAATTAATAGCTGGTTTCTGTAAATATAAGTAGTCCCTGCCCAAAAAGAAAAAAGCTGTTAAATGGCTTTCAGCTTGTGAACTAATGTGTTAACAATTTACGACATGCCACATATAACCAATAAACAAAATGACTTCTTAATTGGGTTTTTCTCATCCTGTATTAAGACTAGTTGTTAAGGGACCATTCTCCATGCAGCTGTTACATGGTTGTGTGTCTTGTGAAGCAAGGTGCCCACTGCCCTTTGTTCTGAGCTCGCTATCCATGAACATTTGTCTAGTGAGGACAGAGACAGTGTTTCCCCATGAACACGTAACAAACCTGCTTAAATCCAGTGTAATGAAGATAGTGTATCACTCAAGAACACAGGGAAGCATGCTTTCTGTCCATTACAAAAGATTAAGTGTCCCTAAACTAAAGGCTCTTTTCCTGAAATGCAACAAACTGCATGTGCAGGTAGCATGTGACACTTTTCATGTCACCCGGTGCTAATGGGGCTTAAGGGACCAATGCAAAAATACTCATGCTCTGGGATGCCTGAGTGATGCAGTTGGTTAAGCCACCGACTCTTGGTTCTGGCTCAGGTTGTGATCTCGGGGTCATGAGATTGAGCCCTGGGTTGGCTCCACGTTCCGCTGGGAACCAGCTTGAGATTCTCTCTCTCTCTC
The DNA here is from genome assembly GCF_011800145.1 of Mirounga leonina. Classification (NCBI taxonomy): domain Eukaryota; kingdom Metazoa; phylum Chordata; class Mammalia; order Carnivora; family Phocidae; genus Mirounga; species Mirounga leonina. The sequence continues at coordinate 15,873,773 of NW_023270825.1, read as the reverse complement.
TCTCCCTCTGCTCCTCCCCCTGCTCTCTCACTCTCTCTCTCAAAAATACATAAATGAATCTTAAAAAAAAATACCCGTGCTCTAACTTCTTGTTGAGTAATTAACTGTCTTCCATACAATCACGAAACTGTGGGAGGCTAACGTGTTTGAGGGTAAAATCCCAGGCACTTCACAGTTATGGATACAGACGTTGCTTCCCAGACTATTAAAAAAAAAAAAAAAAAAAAATAGGCCTGCATCACTCAGGTGTATCCTCTATCTGTGTATGTCTGGCAAATTTAAGAGTCTATGCCAGGCAACCTCACTGATACTGGCGATATATATTCTCACATTCCCTAATCCAGGGCTTTCCAAATTTTAGACATTTGTGCTTTTGGCCATTATCATAAATTACCAGAAATATTATGTACCTGATTTTTTTAAATCAGTTCACATTGTTAAATTAAAATATATTTTAAAATACTGTATTGAAAGGAGACATCATTACTACATTTAAAAGCCAGTATCAATTAACATACATAGACCATAAGCCTGAATGTGTTGGGTGTAACACCAGACACACTGGGGCTGGGACGCCTCAGAGAAACACAGAGTATCTCCTACTCCCCCAGGCAACTTCCCAAATAGAAGAGCCCCTTCTGGGGTAGGGAAAGCAAAGTTGCTTCCTTTCCAAACACTAATCTGGAGTTAGTAAGAACAGGCAGTTTTGCCTAAGGCAGCCTCCTGTAAAACAATGTTACCCTCTTAAAGAAGGAGGAACCTTGTCCATTTCTATACCCCAGTGCTGAGCACCAGGAAGCAGGAGCTGAATAAGTACAAATTTAATAGACAAGTCAAATGAAACCACTAAATCACCAAAATTATGCGGAAGATGAGCAGGAGGAAAAATGATGGGGCTGTTCTTCTTGTTGATGAATGGGACTATTGGAGCCAAACAGAGGCTGACTGAGATGACACTGCGGTGTGACATGGAGTGGGGGGTTGGGGGGGGACAGGAATAGCAGGTGCAGCTGGGAGAGAGATGGTGGCTGCCAGTGGTGAGCTGTTTCTCCTTCTACTCCCCCATCTCTCTCCAGGAACAGACACACCACACTATTTCTGCTTCTCAGAAAGTCACTTCACTCTTAGCCTCTGTGACATTGCATTCGCTTGGTCCTCCTACTTTTCTGTCTTGTATCCCTTTAGGCTTGGCTCCTTTCCCTTTCACGATCTAAATGCTGGCAAACCAGAGGCCCTCAATTCCCATTACATAACCCTCTCTCTAACCCTTCCCTCTTGGAGAGCTCATCCATATCCTTGACATTCACACCATGGGGGCTGAAAAGAATGTCCAAGCTTCCTGCGGACATGTCCATCTACTTCCTGGGTATTCTCTACGGAGGTGTCCTGATAACGTCTCAAAGCCAGCATGTACGTAATTGACTTTTCTTATCTCCAACCCATCCATCCCTCCTAAATTACCCCTGCTTCCCTATTTCTACAAAATGATAACACAATACTCCAGGTACTAGATTCAACACCATTTTTGATAAAATCATCTCGTTTCTTCTTAGTGGCTACTGAGTCATAGCCAATATAACTTTATTCTGTCCTCATCTGTCCATTGCTTCCTCACAATGGATACCCCTCTAGAACCTCACTGTCCAATACCACAGCCACACGTGACTGCTGAACAGTTAAAATGTGGTGATTAGGCTGAGGAACTGAATTTTTAATTTTATTTCATTGTAATTCATTTAAATATAAACAAAAATGGGAATAATTCATTAATTTTATACTGATTACTTATTAAGGGATAATATTATAGATTTCTGTGTAAAGACACATTTTTAAGATTAATTTTTTCTGTTTCCCTTTACTTTTTTTTAATGTGTCTAGGAGAAAATTTAAAATTGTATGTGTGGTTTATGTTAGATTTCTATCAGGCAGTGTTGGCTTAGACCATAGCAAGGGTCAGCAGAGTGGGGTTAACTGATTCTGCAGACCTAATGTGTGCCAGACTGTGTGACAGATAGTTAATAATTTGGATCACATACATTCAAATAATGTCCCCCAATTTTACAATGAAAAACCTAACAGGACAAGAAGAGTGAGGGTGTTGCTCAGGGTCACAAGGATAATAAGCATAAAGGAAGAATTCAAATTCAGATCTACTAACATGGACTCAGTGCATTTCTGCTTGCCCCCACCCTGTGTCACTGAAAGAGCCTTGGTAAGGATTGTACAAGCTCTAGGGGAGACTGTCACCAATCATTGTGTTTCCTGGAGTCCCACAGTTGTGCAGTGTGGCTGTCCCACCAGCCAGCAGCAGCTGCCTTGGCATCTATGTTCATGATACATCCCACGATACTCTCCATCCTTGCGTTACTTCCATGCCTGTGTGATCTGACCCAGCTGTACAAACCCGGAGCTGTCTACCACCTGGACTGGGGGAAGTGACTCAATACTGGATGACGGATGCATGCCCAGAGTTCTGGCTGAGCCTGCCTTTGCTGACCGCTCCTCAGTGCAGTCAGGCACGGAAGCTCCATCCATCTTCCACTTTGGCAGAAACAGATCATGGGGGCTGATGGCATTATCCTGACATAGTGCCTGCTACCTTTGTGCTTTCGGCCAAGAATCAGGTCAAGTGAAATCCCTTTATGACCCACTGCAAGGAGAATGCAATTTGTTTATGCTTGGCATGCATTAGCCAAGGCCAGTTTGCCAGGTAGATAACCCTCTACATAACGTGTTTGTAGAGTTTTACAGAAGGACTGCCTTTTGGAAACAGCTCCTCATATGGTTCTCATAAGTTATGCTAAATTCTTCCATTTAAAATGCATGCTTTCTGGACTTTTCCATCTGATAGTAAAAATTAAAATTCAAGGAGCCCTGGTAATCATTTTCAGGCTAATGCTTTAACAAGATTGCTGTGAAAGTAAAGTCTTGTAGAAATGTGACATTGGATATTCCATCGTGATAATAAATAACAAAAGAAATATACTGATAATGACCAGCATTTTCATTTCAGTTTCATTTCTCATGACCACTTATCAAGGGCTTTATACTATGCATTTCCTTTGATCTGCGCAATTATCCTACATTATGCATATGATTATCTCCCAATTTTAAAGAGGAGAAAACTATGTCATTAAGCAATGTGCTCAGTCATAATTTTCAAATGGCATAGCCAGAACCCAAACCATCACAATTACCATAGCCTTTTATATATTACAATAAAACTAGTAGACATGTTATTCTCATAGATCATCTGAAAACATTGGCAAATATTTTGCAAACTCAGATTCATTTTTTGTTTGCTGCTTTAACCAGTTAATCATTTTGCTTTTGAGCTCTTTTTTCCCTAATTCAAGGGGGAAAAAAAAACTATTTTTCAATGTACTCATTTACTTGTCATACTTTAACATTTAGTGAGGACTTTTTCTTTGTAAGATACTCTGCAGAAAAAACTTAGAAAGGAGAGTGAAAACACTATCTCTCCCTTCAGAGAATTCCCGTCTAGCTGTACAGAGGAAATAAACCTGTAGCTATATGACTGTAGAACACATACTTGGAAACTCTCTATCTCAAAGTTCCATGACCTTAAATATAATCTCAGTACTAATGACTCCAAATGCATACTTCCAGCACTGACCTCTTTCTAGAAGATCAGACTGATCTACACAAGCACTTGCCTGCTCTTTCTGTTTGCACGTCCAAAAACTATTGCAAACTGAATGTGGTCAAAACAGAACTCTGCATACCATGCATGACTTCCCACGCTTCCCATGACTTCCCTAAAACACTGTGGCTTGTCTAGTCTCTGCAGTCTCCAGAAAGACTCATGCCCTCACCTAGTTTACCAAAATCACAGAAGCTCTTTATTTCTTACCCCCAGTTACCAAACCCATCAGCAATTCCTGCCTGTTCCATCTGCAAACTTCAGCCCTGACCAGTCTGTTCCCGAGCTCCCATCCTAACATCCTCCTCCAGACCACCATCATCTTTTGTCTAAACTGCTGAACTAGACTTCTAGCTCTTCTAGCTCTCGTTCACATCTACACATGGACCTTTAAAATTGAGGTCAAATTTACCTTCAGTGGAAATGAGCAAATTTCAGTGTACAATTTGAAGGCTTCCCATAAATGTTTACACTCATCCTAATCAAGATATCAACTATTATTATTCTACCCCTCATGACCTGTTTTAGTCCATCTCTCGCCCTGTCAGTAGACTACTGCTATTCCTGGTAATTCTCAATATGGATTCATTTGCTGGCTTTTGCATACACACACACACACACACACATACACACACATATATGCATATATATACATATGCATATATATATTATAGTATATACTCTTATATCAATGTACAGATTTCTTTCACTTGACATAGTGTTTATGACAGTCATTCATGTTTTACATGTATTGAAAGCTGATCCCTTTTTATTGCTCAGTAGAATTCCATTGTGTAAATACATAGCAATTTGTATATTCATTCTCCCATTGATGAGTATTAAGTTGTTTCCAGTTTTGTGCTATTTCCTAAAGCTACAGTGAAAATCTAGTTAAAAGTCTAAGTATAGGTATATGTTTTTATTTCTTTTGGGTAACTATCTAGGACTAGAAATGCTAGATCATCTGGTGAGCATGTATTTAACTCTATAAGCAATTGTCAAACTTCTTTCTAAGGTAGTTGTACATCATCAACAATTTGTGAGAATTCCAGTTGCTCCACATCCTCTACAAAAACTTAATGTTGTTAGTCTTTAATTTTAGCCATTCTAAAGCCTAAAGAAGTGGCAAGTAGTTTTTCATTGTGATACACACACACACATACATAAAGACACACACACACACACACACATACATCCTATTGGTTTTACCTAGAAAACCCTAGCTAATACACCTTTCCAGAGTTAGAATCCCCTCTTAGTCCACATCAACAAACACAACTTATTATTACATGACTTGTTTTATTATTTTATTGCCTTTTCTTCATAGCACATCTTACAGTCTACCTTAGACTTTTTGCTTTTACTTATTTATTACCTGTTACTCCCAACACACATTATAATAGATTCTTTATCAAAGAAAATATTTTTTCAATTATGTTATCCACTGTTCCAACAACATTACCACTTACGTGCACTTGTTCAGCAAATTATAAACTGTATGAACTAATGAAAGAAAAAGTGGCAAATTATAAACTATATGAACTAATGAAAGAAAAATTGATAATATTTATTATGAAATGAAAACCAGGCAAGTGCAATGGAGATTTTATTCGTAAGACAATTATCCAAGTCGTAATAAAGCATCACCTTCCTCAGAAGCCTCTTTAAGTATCCTTGTCCCGTTTTTCCTCTTGTATATGTACATAGCAAACAAGGTCCCAAAATTGGCTGAAATTGTTACTTAGTATCATGTCACAATACTAATTTGGCAGCCAGGAATAGCCACTCTATCTCATTTAGGTAAAGAATTCAATTTAGATCAGCATGATGTCATTGTTTCCACTGGATCTCTGAGAAAGGCTATATATCTCTTTACTCATCAATCCACAAAACTTCCCTTCTTTATGGGAACTGTTATGGAGATTAGATCAAAGGCTACTTCACAGTGCCTGACTCCATATCTGACACAAGTAAGAGAAATCAGATGTCAAAACTCAAAAACGAATGTAAAAAGTTTGATCGTCCAATGCATGGAAGCATCTTGTTCTAGCTTCATAAATAAAATGAGGAGCACTGAGTTTATATTCTAATCAACAATTACATCTTTAGACTGCAAGGAAATTCTTTGTTGCATTGAAGTAAAGATTACTTCTCCATAATGTGCATCTGTTGGTGCTGGCTCTGCTAACAGGAACAGCACAGATGGTATCTCTTCATGTTCATTATCACTTCTCAGTTATATGAAGCCAACAAACCTCCCTCCTCTTAGTTTACCATCCCCCCCACCATAACTTCGCCAAGATCCTTCAAGAGATCCAGAGTACATGGATTCTGAACTCTTCACCTTCCCAGTTGCTCTCTTTCTAGATGTTTTCAATGTGACACTAAAATGTGACCCTATGAAATCTGACCACAAAACAGAACATACTTACTTCAACTAATCACTGGAGCTATGACCACCCTTATACAGAGTGAAAGGAAGATTTCCTTTACATTAAACATAAGGAAGTATCAGGAACCACATAAGTGGCTTGTTTAACTCATGATCTCTGACCATGCCCTACAAGCTGACTTTTGTTTTATCTGTTTTATAACTTTCAGAAAGCAAATATCCCCAAACAGGATGCAAACAATCCAAGAAAACCATCTCTGTGATTGCACTGGTAGCCTGATATCTAATGATGCATAGTTAAAGTGGAAAATATACATAAGGATCTGAAGCTGACTAGCTGCATAGATAGGAAAATGTAGCTATCCTTAAAGGTCTTTTAGTATGTATTTATTTTACTATTTTTTTAATGGGGACTTGGGGGACAAATTGATGTTTCCATCAGAGAGAAAGTGCCTTTTAAGTACAAAACATTTTTCAGGAGCTCCTTCCAACACCAGTATAGATGACATTACCAGAAGAGGGATTGTTTAACTAACGGGGATCATTATCTGTTGTTGGGATTTCTTTTCAGTGAACAAGCAATTAGTCTGTCAAAAATGGAACTGAGGTCTTAAAACGAATGTCTAAAAGATGCCTACAACTCCTCTCCATGTTCCTGACAAATAGAAAGATCGGTTTTCATGCAGAAGTGAGATCTTGGCTGTTTTTTCCCATGAGAAAAAATAACTAGTCTTTAGAAAGTTTTTCATATCTGCCTGATTTGTCTCCAGTCTCGTTTCGCATATTTTAAAGCAATTCTATACATGCTTATTTCTCCTGTTATCTGTATGTTTTCTTGCAGGATTGCAATTGTTTTACCATTATCCATCTTTGTCCAAACATACGACAGGCAAGAAGCACTGATGAGCAGTGAAATAAATATTATATATGAGGATATGACTTATTCTACAACAGAGGCTCTGGCCACTCTCTTAATTTTAAGATCAACTGCATTAAAGTGATTGAATATGCCCCTGAACCTATAAGGAATGACTGAAAGGAGATACATATAAAAAGAGCTAAACAGTTCTGCTTCTTCAGTTAGCAGCAAAGGTTGTCTCCACTAAATTGAATCTAACTCTGGATAAAGCTAATCAGATTTTTTTCAGATTAGCAGTTCATTGGGTAAACAGACAAAAGGTTACCTTTAAGATAAATGTTCTTAATATCAGATCCAGAACATGGTAAACCCGATCTGTTGCTTTCATCCCCACTAAAAGCATCACAAATCATCTATGGATTTTTTAAAAAAGAAAAATGAGGAGTTACAAGTTTATCACCTCAGAACTAAAATTTTAAATGAGTTTTGGGAAACACTTCAGATTAATTTTTCACAATAATGATGTATCTATTGAAAAATGGTCTTCTAATGTTATAAATAGATTAAGCAACTATTCATTTGCCTGACACAATAAAATTCTAAAAAAAATAAGGCTGTTTTCTTAAACTTTTGACTAAAAATATAAAGCTCCTATTGGCAAATTCACAGGGTTTTATTTCTCCCTTGAAATTCATAAAATAAAATATTATTTTTACACTTAAATTTAAATTAGTTTTGTTGATTTTATCTTTCCTAATTGTTTCATCTCTGACCTGGTAAACACAAACCTAATTCGACACATATCCTTTCATCTATGTTTATATTATACATGCATGCACATATGCATCGATAAATACACACTACATACAATATTGTTTGGTCTGATTTTAAAAATGTATGCAAGAGGGGCGCCTGGGTGGCTCAGTCTGTTAAACGTCTGCCTTTGACTCAGATCATGATCTCTGGGTCCTGGGATCAAGCCCTGTGTAAGGCTCCCTGCTCAGCAGGGAGTCTGCTTCTTCCTCTCCCTCTGCCCCTCCCCCTGCTTGTGCTCACTCTTTCTCTCTCAAATAAATAACATCTTTAAAAAATTGCATGTAAGAAGCAACATATTATAGATACCTGCTTATCCACTATAACAGAATGCCATAGAATGAATGGCTTATAAAATTTATTTTATTTTTTAGATGTGACATGATATAACATTTGTATCTCCACTGCCTATATTTAATGAGTGTAACATTTTGCCACATAGAAATTTATTTCTCACAGTTTTAGAGAGTGTGAAGTCCAAAATCAAAGCACTTACAGAGTTAGTGTCTGATGAGAGCCCAAGGGTCCACTTCCTGGTTTGTAGTGGTCATCTTTCTATGGCCTCACAAGATAGAAGGGACCAGAGAGCAATCTAGGGTCTCTTTTACAAGGGCACTAAACTCATTCATGAGGGCTGCACTCTCATGAGCTAATCTCCCCAAAGGACTAAATTCCTAATATCGCATTGGGGATTAGGATTTGAACATATGAATTTTGAGGGAGGGACACAAACATTCAGCCCATAATTAATACCATTCTACAATTTACTTGTTTAAATTTTATATTATATTTTTGAAACTTCAAAATTCACTATAAGCATTTTAAGTGCTGCATAAATTCTAACTTGAAAGATAACAAAATTTTTTATCCATTCTAACACTGATGAACATTTCAGGTGTTTTTTTTTTTTCCCCCAAGTTTCCCCTTCTGCAAAAAAATGTTCCAATAATATCCCTATATATGTAGTCTGATTCACCTGTGATATGCAAGATTTTCTCTAAGTCATTGGATATCTGGGGACCCTAAGATCTTTTCAGGGAATCCACAAAATAAAGGCTTTTACATAATCATATGTAGACATTGTTTGACTTTTCACTTTCATGCTCTTAGGAGTGTACAACTGAGTTTTCCAGAGGCTATTGACATTATTCTGATGGCTAATAGAATATGTTCTTGTGTTTTCAAAATTTCTCAGTTTTGACTTCTACTATGATAAATAGCATTCTATAAGACTTACATAAACAAAACGTTTATGGTAGACTCAATAATTTTTAATAGTTTAAAGTGGTCCTGGGACCAAAATTTTTGAGAACTACTGAGAGAAGCTATATATACTTAGAATATCTAGAAATAAAAGGTTTATGATACTGACAAAATTCCCTACAAAGTATTTGTACTATCTTTACATCCCCATAAGAAATACCCCTTACCTCCCCTCCTTATTGTAAAACTGATTAATTTTTGTCAAAATGATAGGAGAAAATAATGTCTCAAAGTTTTGGCTGTCTGACATTTTTTGTTTTTATTTTTAAACTGTTTAAATATTTTAGGGAAAAACAGAAAATAATATAACATTAGTATCTCCACTGACTATAATTAATGAATGTAACACTTTGTCACATCTACTTTACTTTGCTAAGAAATGTAAAAACTTTTAAAGGGAATAAAAGTACTTCTCTGGAAAAAATGTGCTACCTTTCTAACCTTGCTTTGAAATGTTTCAGTAAATAGATATAAACAATATATATAGTCTTAGTTTGTGTGTTTTTAAATTTACCTAAATCACATTATTTTGCTATAATGTTCAGCAACTTTTTTCTTCCAGTCGTTATTTTTTTTTTTATGATGTATTCATGTTGACGTAAGCAGATGTTTACTCTTCTGACACCAACTCCAAAGGATTCTATAAGGAAAGTATACAACAGTCTGTATTTTTATTTTTCTATTGATGGCCATGTTCACAATTTCCACACTTTCCAATATCCTACAAATAAAGGCAAACCCTCTCAAACACAAAGAGTCATTTCAGCATAGATGCAATGTTAATAGACCATTCTGTCTCCTAGGTGGAGAATAGATTGGAGTAGAGCACGAATGGATGTAAGGAGGTTACTACAGTAATCCCCATGAACTATGTTAAATTAATCCCCATGAGCTATGTGAAGTAATCCCCATGAACTATGTTAATTTAATCTCCATGAACTACGTTAAATTAATCCCCATGAGCTATGTGAAGTAATCCCCATGAGCTATGTTAAGTAGTTTGAACTAGGGTTGTGGCAATAGAGACAACATCAACAGAAAGATAGATGAGAGCTAGAGATATTTACGAGGTAAAAATCAACACAATTTGGCATAACAATTTAGGTGTGGTTGGTGATAGAGAGGGAAATATAATTTAGTAAATACTGATTTTATGTTTAATGAAAGAAATATAGAAAAGAGCATCTGGAAGATATATTGAACCATAGATTCAGTATCTCCCTCAAAATCTACTCCTTTACCAGCTAGTTATCTTTCAGAGATTCATGTTTTATTAGGGCTTCCTATTGTCTCTCAATTTCTTATCATATAAAAAGTAGTACATTTCTCTTCCTTCCTATCTGTAAGCTTATCCTTGAATCCAAGCTACTGGGTTTTACTTATTTTTCCCCCATCGATGCTTCTAGTCCTTATTTTACTTTTTACTTCGCCAGGGAGGTGTTGGCTAGTGTAGGTCTACTCTTCCTTCAAGGTCCAGTTCAAAAGTCACTCTTCACTGATCCTTCCACAAAATGAGTTGCATTAATATCTCTGTTCATGCAGCACTCTATTACAGAGCTTGCATTTGTGTTTCTTTGTGTTTTTTATCTTTTTGTTCTTTTTGTCAGATGGAAGATTTCTATTGATCTATCTCCAACTCTATGGACATTGTAGGTTCTCCATAAGCATTGCCTACTATTATTATTAAGGACACACTTTATAGAAAACCATTGCTTCAGGCACCAGAGTTCAGGCTTACATAATAACTGGATATATCTGCATCACTTCTGGATTCAGGATCCTGAGACTCCTCTGCTCTGGCTCTCTCCTTTCTGTCATTTCTGTCTTTACTTTTCAGTGGCTATGGTTGCCTTGAATTCTGTCTTTGGTTTTTGAAGCCCAAAATATAGTAGGTTTTGTATAGAAGATTTAGTTAGGTCTACACTCAGGGTAGAAACCTTGAAACTTGAAACTCACCAGGGCCATCCTCTTCTATGCTCAGTCTTCCTTCTTATTAGTCTCCTCTTTGGAAGCCTTTGAGGTTTGGGTTTGCCTTTTTAATGTTTCTGAGAATTTCTATGTATCTGCAGAAGAATCAGTCCAATAACAATTATTTAGTTGCACTTCTTTTTTTGTTGGTCGTCTGTGAAATAATAAAAATAATAATATAATAAAAAAGTAATAGAAAATATACCATTGGTCTCTGCCCCCAATTCCTGGCACAGGGCTCCTGAAACTCTTGTAATTTCCTAAATAAGACAACTGTTTTAATATTTGGTCTTTAATCCTGGTTTCTGACCACAGGGCTCCTAAATCGTTCGGAATTTCCAGGGCCATAGGAATTTTGTTTGTTTTGGTTTGTTGTTGTTGTTGTTGTTGCTCTAATGAAGTGACTCTGAATGAGCTCCTGGATGGCTTCTAGATGAGAGCTGGAATTTTCAGCCCCATCCCCCATTCTCTAAAGAATAAAGAAGGGCTGGAAATGGAGTTACTAATTGATCATGCCTCTGTGAAGAATCCTTCATAAAACCCCTATACTAAGGAGTTTGGGGAGCATCCAGGTTGTTAAACCCATCCATGTAGCAAAAGAATGACACCCCCCCCAATTCCATGGGGACAGTAGTTTCTGTGTTCAGGACCCTCCCAGAGCTCCCTCTAAGTATATCTTTACCTGTGGTTTATCTGTATCTTTTATCATTCCTTCAACAAACTGATAAACTTGTTTCCTGGAGTTCTGTGAGCTATTCTGTGTCAGTGATCTGACACTATCTTCAGGTTAGAGTGTGGAAATTGAGTTAAATTATAGGACACTCTGCTGGTGTTGCACAATTGTTTGGTATGGGGGAAAAAAAGCCCTTATACCATCTCTATTCTAAATTGTAATTCTTTAAGAAAAATATTCTGGCATTATTTATCTTTGTTTCCTCTAACAGCATCTAAGAAATAAATGATAAACAGTAGAACATTCTTTATGGAATGGTTCTGACACGATAATGCTTAATATCCTTTAAATTCTTCAAGGTTGGGAAAGTTATAGTGCTATATTTTTGAACTATTTAAAAATATGAATTCTATATCAATATCATATACTTGACACTCTCCACTAACCATTTGAAAAATATAGATGTTATATTATTTCCAGTAGCCTTTAAACTAAAATATTGGCAATGAAACACTCATTGGGAAAATTTTTTTTATGTAGAAACATATACACAACAGCAACCCACAAAATATAGAATAATCTCTGGAAAAAAATATTGCTGCAAAGCAGGCACAATAAAGATGCTACATTAAACATTTAAAGTAGATGTGTTGAGAATCAGAAAAAAGTTTGAGATAAATTAGAATTAGCTTCCACTAGTCTCCCATTATTAGGGCCAAATTGTCCCCTGAAATCTGGAAATATTCCTGAAAGGCTCCATGCTGTTCATATTTGAATTAAGCATAGGCAGTGTAAATTCCTCAGAATGTCTCCTTTTACATAAATTCTTAATGGATATGCATGGGATTTTGAATTCCCATACGTTTCTTTAAAGAATATCCTTGAAAAGACCCCCAGATGTGGGCAGGAAGAGGATTTGTTTGCAGCCAACAATAGGCAGTTGGATATCCTAGGCATTTACCTCAAGGATATTATGAATAACAAATGTTCCTTGAAGAAGTTACATGCTATAAAGAGTATATTTCCTATATTCTCCAAAACTCCAAAATCTGCTAGATCTACTACAAATTAAAGCATAATAATCTCATTTTATAAATGAGATTTGGCATTATTAAAATCCATTCATAAAGATTAAAAAATCAGAGGCAAATCAAAAAATGTATCTTCTATTCCACGTGCATTTATTGGACACCAATCATGGTTCAGTAAAAATGGTGAGCAGTTGAATTATTACATATTCATAGTGCAAGTGTAGCTGAGGGGTTATAAACACACGCCAAAAGGGCATATTCTAGTTCATCCTATTCACAATCTTATGAATTCTCTTTTTCCAAAGACACCAAAAATGCTTTTTTCTAATTCATTATTTTTACCTGCCATTTGGGCATTATCTCATCTTTCCACCACTAACCCACTTCTGAGTCATTTCTCTACCTTTTCCTCAAAATGTGTGGAAAATTTCTTATTAGTAACATCATTTCCTCCCCTAGATCTTTCTCTTCATTCTTCAGTTGCTTGGTTGTAATCCCTATTTGTTGTCACATTCTCTTTTTTTCCAAGTAGCCTATTTTTCTAAATCCTATCATGCACTTCTCTTGGAGGCCTGAAAACAAGTGTATGCAGAAAGAATTAGATGGTGTTAGAACTCCACCAGATTAACTTCTCCCTTTATTCTTTTGCCAAGGCACTTAGTCTACATGATAAAAATTAAATTCAGAAGATGTGACTCTACAGTGTAAATCTAACAGGATGAATTGGTCTTACTTAAATGCAAAATAAACTGTATAATCACATTCCTATAAATGGTGGGATAAATTCCTCTTGACCACATCCTATCCCACCCACTTCTTTCAGAGAGAAAATATAAATCAAAATAATTTAACTGAGGCCATGGCTATTTTCTGTGTAAAAGAGAGAGAAAGCATTAAAAATTATGTAGCAGGATAATTTATAGAAGTACTAATTTCTATCCTGTTCTCATTGTTATAGGAAACAGTGAAAAAAACAAACAAACAAACAAAAACCAAAAAACTTGTCTCTCCCCCTTTCCCTAATTGGAAGGGAAGCCAATCTTTTGTGTTTAAAGATCAAGTTTCTTTCTATCAGCTTCTCCTTCAGGGAATTAAACTTCAATAACCTTCTGAGATCAGAAACGAGATTTCTGCTCATTTTGAGAACACTGAAGTGACTCTATATAAAGAAAGATGACTTCCCAAACACAGGAAAAATAACACCTTAGGGGGAGAGATCCTTTAACTAATGTGGATCTATGTACTGAGAAGTAGTCCCAGGAGATTGAATTGTTAGTGCTACAACATGGGAGCCTTGATCAAAATCTTTGTGCCCGGAGTTCACACCCACAGAAAGAAAATAAAGCCAATGATGTTAATGAACAATGATAACTATGGGTCAAGAGCACTAAGCAAAGCAGCCACAGGGACTAGAGGACTAAAATCCTTTCCAGAATATCTGGACTTGCCTAAACTAAAGATGGTATGAAATGAATTTGATTTAGTTTTGTTTGTTTGTTAACATTAGATTTCCTTTACCTGCATAACATAGGGAACATGTGGAGTGTGGTGCTACCAGCTGCAAAGTGAAATAGAAAAGAACACAAGGTACCCAACACAATAATGGGAAACTACTATTTCTAATGACATGGCCAAATCCTCGCTCTTTGGACAACCGTATTTTCTTCACAGTGAGTTTAGACTATAGAAGGTATGATTAGTTGTTGGCTATTGATTGTTTATGTCTCCTACATAAGTTCTTCCAAAACCTCTGATTCTCATTTGGGGATTCACCTTAACCATGATATTTCTCTCAGCTTGACTAAACTTTAGCCAGATTTCCTCCTGACTGTAAGACCCTGAGCTCTCTTTTTTTGGAGATTTTACTTTAGATCATTTTCGATTGTACATTCTTTCTTTGCCCTTTTAAGATGTAAATCTTTCGCCTATCTCCTGCCCATTTTGCAACCCAAGAATGATTTTCTCAAAGACTTGAGAACCATCTTTTTTGAAATATAAATATAATTATTTCAATCATCAAGAAAGATAAAGTCCTGTTTCACAATCTCTCTGGGAGGATAGGATCCTAACTTCTCTCAGTACCAATCAGCAAACACAGGTGGCCTTAATCACATTGACCAACCTCCTCTTATTCCCCAAATACCTTTCTACTAGCTCACCCCAGTGCTTAATAGCCCTCCTGCTTTTTGTTTTAGTGGGGTTGAGTTCAATCTCTCTCTTCTATTGCTATAGTCTTAGATAAAATCTTTCTCGCCTGCTTAACTCCATCTAGTACAATTTTTCTTTGACAACTTTCAGTTCACATGGCTTGGGGTGAACCAATTCAACGAGAGCTAAGAAAAGGAGAGGAAAACTGCAGGCCTTGGTGATATTATTTACGCCTGTCTATCAAGCCATGCTGTAGCGAAAGCTGCTCCTGAACTTCTCATGAGTGAAAGCCAATCCTTTTTGCTGAATCCAGTTAGAATTGAGACAATTTGTGTTTGGCTTTATTTTGTTTTGTTTTTTTCTTTTATGTTTGCAACACAAGATGTCCAAATTGTCATAGCTGGTAAACTAGTAAAGGAACCAGCAGAGTTACAGTTCTTACTTGTAGGGAGATTAAGAATAAAAACTTACACCAAAGAGTTAACTTGGATCCTTGTTTATGAGACCACAGTTTGCCTCCACCACCACCCCAACCAACCCTCTCTAGTTCTGTAAAATAAGGCAGTGGAAACATTAATTCCATCTGGTTGATGGCCAGGGCATTTCTCAAGAGTGGATGACCCTAGAGGAAACCAGAGTGAAATATCTTCCTGAGTGAAGGGAAGGAGTCTTCCCACAGAGAAGGACTCAGTTTCAGCCCATGAATCTTGAGGAACAGAATGCTTGAGGGTTGAGCATGCTAATTAGAAGGTAGGAAGATCCTCCAAAATGTCCCTCCCATAGCACCCTCAGATTCTAGGTGTATTCTCATGTGAAATTCAAAAGGAAAGGCCATGCTCTCCTTTTTCATAAGTTCCTTACATGATTGCCGTAAATCTGGTATGGAAATGTGCACAAATTCTATAGTTTACACAATCCAGCATGCTCATTTCTGGAATGCAGGAGGAAGTGGGTGACTATTTTTCCTCATTGTTCCTGGGTGGGAAGTGTGAGGGGTGTTAGACCATTCAGGGGCCTAAGGCCCATCATCTCCAGTAATAAAATTGTTTATGGTGATCAGTCCATAAAAATTTGGAGGACATCGAAAGATTCACTACCTTATAGGAATGTCCTGGAGAGGCCACAGACAGATATTATCACAAAAGCAAACCTTTTGGTTCCGCCCTATAGGTTAGCAAATGGGGGGTCTGGAGAGGGGCTCTAGCTCAGGCCTGAGTTATACATATAGGACAGTTTGAAGGAGATCAGAGCAGAAAAAACACAGGAAAAAGGAAAACTTACGGGTTTATAATCTTGTTGGTAAGATGGATAATTTTGTTCTATATTGTCCTCAACCAATTAACAGATATCTTCAAAACACAGGAAAATGCAGAATTCCATGAGTTATCTGATTTTGCCTGAGATTTCCTAATATCTTAGTTAAATTGTAATTTATAAGGCAAGCAATAACCTACTTTCGCGCCTCCTATAAAAATAAACTTAACACCCTCTAATTTAATTACCCCTATTTCTGGTGATGCTCTCTAGGTCTTTAAATACAACGTAGGGATTTTTTTTTTAAGATTAAAAACAAAAACAAAAACTGGCATATGAAAAAAAACAACAGCAACCCTGCCCCACTCTGCCCCTTCAAAAAAACACCTCCTACAGTTCTTTCAAAGATAGCTTTACATTAGCAAACAGCAAAACATGTCACTGAAGTTTAAACTAAAATTGAAAAAAAGCAGGCCTAAGAATGCTCATATTTAATTATGGCTGCACATAATTAAGTGTGGCAATCTGGTGATAAAACCTTTAAGTAATGACTCATAAAGAGATAAAAATGGAGCATGTGTTTACTCAGTTCGCAGCCTTCCACAGAAGCTGGCATCGCTCAGGTGCTAATGAGACACCTGTTGCTGGGGACACCGGGGGGAGAGAGAGAGAGAGAGAGAGAGAGCAGGCAAATCAGTCGGGACAGAAATACGAGGACTCGCTGTTCCTGCAGGTGGGTGGCTTTGCCAAAATGGCTGTCAAGAAGTTTAAGCTCTGAGGAGATATTAACACAAAAGCATACAACCAAATCTGTATTTTTTAAAATAAAAAAACGAGAGAGAAAAGAAAAAAGAAAAACATTTCTTCCTTCATTTCAGTGATAAATTGTAAAACAATCTATTCATTTTAAGGTCATAACGCATTTCAGTCTCCAGGGGCTAAACCATATAAAATTCCTTTTCTTTGTAGTGTGTCAAGCTACTGTCTTACATGTGTGCATTTCAGAAACGTGAGTTTTGCTGTGTATTCATGTTTCACTTCTTTCTGCAATTTTAAGGGGTTATTTTCTCTAGCTTCAAAAATGAATAGGGAGTTATTTGCACATGGTACCACAATAGAAAAATTAACTCGCATTCTGATCTTTGTGCCTGGGTTGGCCTCTTTTTGTGTCTCGGTTGCCTGTCATCTCACATACTAAGAGATATGACTGTATGTTTCTCCCATCCCAGCAAGGAGAAATGGGGCGTTAATATCTGGGGTCCTATGGAACCTTAACAGTGTGTTAGAATTTGACAAGGCTAATGGCCCAATGATGCAGAAATGAAGACAAGACTCATACTGCTCAAAGGTGAAGGGTACAATTGCGAGCACTTTCTTCCCCAGAGGGCTTTAGACTTGTCACAAAACAACCTTTTTTGCTCTTAGAATTATTCTCCATGGCCTATTCAACCTTTGGCTATAAGTCGAAACCACCACCAAGGAGCTATTTGGCACTGAGTTTAAATAAACACATGCTATATGAAAGCAGGCTTTAACAACATCTCGGAAGGATGCGTTGCTAAGTCTGGAAATGGAAATTGCTCGTGAGCTTCAGGGAGCATCCGAAGTTTTGAAAGTTTGAAGTTAGAGTAACATAAATGGGCTTTTGTTAAACATATGCAAAGAAAAAAAAGAAAAAAAAATGCCAAAGGGTAATTATTAATCTTTTTTGAGGCAAGACAAATATAGGGAACTATTTGGAAGGAAGAATCGCGACGCACAGATTGCGCGGACTCGATGTAGATCCGAGCAGTGACAATATCAGTAAGAGTTACACGTCGAGCCTTTGCCACCCAAGTCTGGCTAGCACAGACTGGCCCCTGTCATATCCCAGCCTCAGGAGCTCAACAGCTTCAACAAAGACTGCTTGTTCTAAGCACAATGCCTCTGTAGCCAAAATAAATGGGATGGTGCTCAAATGTCACCTGTGGGGCTCCCATCCCCTGACTCCCCCCAAAATAACGAGAGATTATTCAGCTTGGAAAGTGAATGATTATCTGATAGATTATCATTGGTCAATAAATCCACCAGACAATTACTCAATCCTATTTAATTTCATTCTCTAGATTGCTTTATGAAAATATCTTAAGTACCCACATTATAAAAGAGCAAATGAATAAAGGTCGTAATGCTTTGCTTAAAACTTAGAAGAGTCTTTTTTTTTTTTAAGATTTTATTCCTTTATTTGAGACAGAAAGAGAGAGAGAGTACAAGCAGGGCGGGGGAGCAGAAGGAGAGGGAGAGGCAGACTCCCCTCCGCTGCTGCCTAACAGGGAGCCTGATGGGGGCTTGATCCCAGGACCTTGAGATCATGACTTGGGTCAAAGGCAGATGCTTAACCAACTGAGCCACTCAGGTGCCCCAAAACTTGGAAAAGTCTTAATTTCAGAAAACATTCACTTTATACATTTTAAGTAATTTGCTTTAATACTCCATGTAAGAAATGGCTCAGGTTTACATAAAATTTTCATAATTTTTAAAAATTTACATTAAGCGGTTTACATAAAATTTTTCAGGAAAACAATAATTGCGTAAAGGAACATCAATTTGGATAGGAATCTTAAATGTTAGATATTTATATTTTATGTTAAGCTTTATATATTATAGGTTTGCATTCATTTTATTTTTTTGCATTAATTGCATTTTTATGTTAATAGATTTTATTTTCTACAAGAGAATTTCATGAGTTGCTCTTAGCAACTGATTGCTTTCTGCAGATGACATCTCAAGGGACACAGCAACCTGCATGTAATAGAGCAATCTCTGAAACTGGAAGACCAGACAGACCTTCCTCGTGGAAAGGCCTGGGGAAGAGGGTAAAATAAGGTACTGAGGGTAGAGGAAGCAGTTAGTTTACAAACAAATTCTGCCTCTTTTCCTGAAGTTTGCTCTAGATTTTTATTAAAGATTCTATTTATTTATTTGACACAAAGAGAGTGAGAGAGAGAAAGAACACAAGTAGGGGGAGCTGCAGAGAGAGAGGGAGAAGCAGACTCCCCACTGAGCAGGGAACCCTCGATCCCCGGACCCTGAGATCATAACCTGAGCTGCCACCCTGGCACCCCGCTCCAGATTTTAACTTTTGAAATTTCAGTGAATTGAGACATCTGGAATTAGGAAAGGAATATAATCCATAATCTGATTTTGAAAGTATAGATATATTTGAGAGTGGCTGTCAAATTGGAGTCACTTCACCAGGGAATTTACAGCCTCACTTTGATTATGGAGCATTGGCTGGCTTTGTGGGAAGTTGGTGTGTCCAGGCGAGAAGCCTCTGTACCATGTGCCAGGTCCATTCATTGCAAATGCGTTATTGGGATTGCCACTCTCTGTATAAAGGGCATCTGTAGAAAGAGGGGTCCCTTAGAGATGGAATGCCCTCTGAGCTGTGTTGGGGACAGAGGAAGGTAGTGGTTGAAAGGATTGCTTCTACTGGATTTCTTTTTTCAGTGCGTCTCAGATTTTCACATTGCAAGGTGTGATTTATGTCTTTTCAAAGTCTGGTTGCATAATCTCTCACTTTCTTGTTTCAGCTGCAGATTCTTGCTCAGGCACTCTCTCCAATAGGCAAAGTGTATATCTTAATGGTCTTTTTGGCTATTACTTAAAAGGTTAGGAGTTTGTCCCTTCTCATTAAAAAGTATACATTTTTACTTTACTGTTCCATTTTCCTTACATTAGTTTTATCCTGTAATTTTAGCTCATAATGATTGCCATAAACTGTTGAGTTTCTAAACACAACTGTTGTTTCTATTAGAAATAACTGTGAAACAGTTTTTAATTTTCTATTCCTTCTCATGAAAATCGATTATTCTTTTTTCCCCTTGATCATTCATGATTTATACAATTATAGTGAGAAATTTCTTTTCAAAGCCAACATAAAAAAATTGCCTATATAATTGTGCTGGAAATACTACAATAAATGTCCAGAAACCTGTTTTTAACATTTTGGGAAATGTTTCAAATCTTGTTTCTGATACAATATTGAATTAAAACAAAAATATCACATATAAGTCTCTCATTATTTTTTTCTTTTTTTAAAAATAAGTAACTGATTTATAAACTGTGGATTTCTTCCAACCAATTAATTCTCAGTTAATCTAGCCTACTATGTATGGACTTTGTGTTAACTATTTATAATTCTTAACTATTTAATTCTTTTTTTTAAGATTTTATTTATTTATTTGACAGAGAGAGAGAAAGCGAGAGCAGGAACACAAGCAGGGGGAGTAGGAGAGGGAGAAGCAGGCTTCCTGCCAAGCAGGGAGCCTGATATGGGACTCGATCCCAGGACCCTGGGATCATGACCTGAGCCGAAGGTAGACGCTTAAGGACTGAGCCACCCAGGCACCCTTAACTATTTAATTCTTAACCTATTTATTCTTAACTGTTAATCTATTTCAATTGATGTTATTAATTAAACTATAACTTTCATTTGAATCCTCCAGTTATTATTTGGTGTCATCCATAAATAGCTCGTTCCTACTCAGATTATAGAATTATTCATGAATTCTCAGGGAAATAGAGCCAAGGAAGTGGACATGTCATTATTTTTATTATTCATATCTGTTGAGTTCTTCTCTCTCCTTTGTCTTCATTTTACTAAAGACAAAAATGTAAACATTATCACTGATCAATGATATGATTGAGAATATGCTTCCTGCACTTTATATAATTCTTCTATAATTCAGAACACTTCTTATTCATGCTTATTCTTTGAATCGCTTTGGCTTTTTTTGTTAGTAAGCTATAAATGAAAATCATCATTTAGTATTGTAGCTCTGATATAATTAAGTTTCTTTTCAAGAATCCTGCTTCACAAAATTAAGTGCTTAATCAACTAATGTTTTGACTACTTTACATTTAAACAGCAAACTGAAGAATTGATTTAGAATTTCATTTGGCACTTGAATGGATTTTTTTTTTCTCTGAACAGTAGAAGACAATACTCCTTAGGGATCATTACTGTGAGCCTGGCAACTAGACTTCCATTCCTAGTCAACCTACCATGTGGTTAGATTCATTTGTTATAGCGTTTTACCATATAATACATTGTAGTTAATGTGTTTTAATCCCTTACAACCCCTTCAGGTATTACAATCATATTTATTCAACTGAAAAGGCTGTCTTTTTTCTTTTCTTTTCTTTAATAATAACTATAACAATCGTATCACAATCTTTAAATTCTATGAATATTTAAGGTATATAATAAATGAGGATGTATGTAAGAATCTTCTTATGTGTATGTATACATACATATATATGAATTGTATGTGCAGCTTTAATAGAATTTTCAAACAGGAAGATTGCTAATTCATTTTTACTAGTGAAGTAACCTAAAATATTGTGAATTTTCTGGGAACACAGATGCTCACTAGGACTGAAATCCATTTTGTGTGACTCTAGATGATGATTTTTTTAAACCACAAAGATTTGCTACCCTTGGTATATGTGTGAGCTTGGGAGAGGATGTGGAATTGTATGTGTGTGTGTTTTGTAGGTGTGTGGCTTTGTATGTCATACAGAAAAAGATAAGAGGATAAAGAACATTACTATAGTATAGGAATTCTTACATAAGACATTATTCTATACATAAAATTATTTTCATATGCTTTCAAAAGTAATTTTGAGAAGGGGGAAATTGAATTTTTTTTTTCTCAAATAACATGAGTATCACTGGACCTACAATCATGAACACATAGAATGTGCAGAATACAATAGATCACTGTTTAATACATTAATGAGAAGAGGAAGAGAAAGGCATCTATTCAGAAAACAAGATGGTGAGGAAGAGTTGGTGTACTGGGGACCAGCGAGTAACTGCCCATCACCCACATGCCCAGTGGGAACATCTGTGAATGGACATGAGGCTGGAAGAGCAGGTAGGTTTAATCCAGATCTCTGAGCATCACTTAGTTCCTTGCTAAGTGGCTGCGCCTTGTTTCCATACTCAACATCACTGAGAATGAAAATGGCTTCCTTCAGATATTAGCAAATGAGCCCTTTTGTTCAAACAGTTTGAAAAAGTAAGAGACAAAATCCTTAATTATACTTGTGAATGGTTTCCTCCCTTATTTTAATCTCCTTCCCTCTATCTGTCTCCCTTTCTTTATTTTCTTTCCTTTTACCTTCCCTCTTACTAATTCAGTTTTTAAAAATCACTCTGATCCAAGCAGCCCAGTATTTGTATAAACCTGTGTCCAAAACACTGAAGGGTCAGAGGGAGAGCACTCTAGTCCAGTTCATCACTCCGGCATATTCTCTTCCATATCCTTCTCTCCCCACCAGCCCTTTCCTTACCCCCACTCTACCAGGCCCTCCCCTTCTCCGTCATATCGGCTCCAGTTAGCTCCCTCCAAACTCAGCTGAAAAGCCCTATCCTTGGTGCCTTCTCTTCTCCCAGCTCATTCCTCCATAGGCTAACTTAACCCACATCTTGCTAAGCCCTCAACTTCCCTTCTAGTGCCTCTGCTCTTCCAACTGCCCATTTTTTATTTCTCCATCATAAAAGCCCAGAAACTTCTCTGGCAAGGATCAGTCTACCCTTAAGTGCTGGGAAATTGAGAAGAAAGAATATTCTCCAGCTCTGGGTTTTGGGAGGAGAACTGAGAACTTTTATATACAAATTAGGTTTGATATTGTGGTGGTTCAGTTTTGCTTTTTTTAAAAAAATCTCTTGTTTTCCCCCAAGACTTATTTCTGCCCTTATGGCCCTTCTTTTTCTGCTTGAAATAATATGAATTTGGCAAAATACTGATATTTGCCCTTTGCCAAGACACTGAAGGATAAGGACAGAATAAAAAAAAAAGAAAGAAAGAAAGGAATAAGAAAAACAACCATTCACTGAGTTACAAGACTGTTTCTAGTATTGTTCTGTATGTTGTTTAATGTGTGGAGGGATTCTTGGTGACTATTTATGAAAACAGAATTACTCAAACTTGTGTTAATATGAGTATCCATATCTGTGATTTTGATATTCCTCATAAGCTGAGAAAAGTTGGGCCTTCTGAGTAATTGAATGAGCATCTGGAGACTTGCAGGGATGATGGCTCCATAAAGTGGTCTGGACGATGACTCAGGTGGAATGCTGGCTCCAGTTCTGGACCCATTATGGCTCAGGGCAATGATAATGTGCACATAAAAGCTACAGATTGGTCCAGAATGGGTACTATAAAGAGAGCCTTTTCCTAATCATGTCACCATTTTGTGTCTGCTGGCTTGGATTAGAGCCTAGATGTTCAAAGGCAAGACTATAAATGGAAAATATTGAAAAGTATGTCCTCATAAGCCAGAGTGATCTTTAAAAAATGGTAATCAGATCGCCTTAATTCCCCAACATAAAAGCCCTCAGTGGCTTCCAAGTCATTTAAGAAAAGATCCCCCAACCTGGATTCAGAGGCCCTGCATGACTTTGTTCCTGTCTCTATCTTCAGGATCATTTCCTCCAGGCCTTACCCTTCACCAACCAGAGCCCCACCACCTTCTGTGGGTCCTAATAACTGCCAGTTTGCCCCTATTTTAAGACCCTGTATTGCGTTCCCTAGGCCTGGAATGCTCTCTCAAACCATCCTCCCCTGGGGCGCTGGGTTTGTCATTAGGGTCTCAGTTATTTTTATCATCTGCTTAGCCCTGAATACTGCCAAGCAGTCTCCCATTTGTTGATCTCTCTCTATCTCTGTCTGTCTCTATGTTTCATCCACAAATCTACCTCGTCTCCCAGCCCTAAATTGATCTTACGCACAATCTAAAAATAGAAAAGTCTTCCAGGAATACATGCCCTTTCCTTCGTTTGTGAATGAGTCTGGGAGTGTAAAAACTGATCAAACACGACATTTTAATATTTTTTTAATGCGTTTTAAACTCCAAATAGGACTTCTGAGCAACACGGTTTTCTCTTGTTCTCCCTGGAGCACTGCAACAAAGCTGTGCCAACAGATGAATTCCCTGGACCGACCCTGACATTTCTTTCTAGACCTCTGTTTGCTCAGGGCATCCAGTGCACACCGCACAGATGCCCTGACCTGAGATAGCTGGAGTCAGTGCCTGATGCAGCCCGGGGGACTTCATCTGGAGATGGTTTAATCCTTACCTGCTCCCGCTGCTGTTTTGTTAGGTGTTCCGTCTCATGTCTGTGATAGCTATGACAGCTCGTTTTCCCCCACTGAGGGAGCATCTGGCTATTTGTCTGTGAGACAATGCTGAGGAAATTAGCATCTGGTCTCATTTTAAATCTTCCTTCACTTGAATGTGCAGGGAAGGCGTGCATATGTGCACAGGGAAGCAGAGTGGAGAATCAAACTCAGGATGAAAATCATGAGCATAGCTGGGTAAGACCCAGATTATGCAATAAGCAATACGGTTTTCATCCTGTTCCTTTAATAGATATGTGTTCTATATTATGCAATAAATATGGTAGAGGATAAAATACACACACACACATACAAACGTGTATACAAATTATGATTGATAGAGTCACTCTCTAGAAAATTTAGAAAAAAAGATGAAAAGATCATTCATAATTTTCCTCTCTAACCCAACCATTTATTAACATTTTGGCAAATTTTTTTTTTCTACCAGTATTTTCAATACATCAACTTTTTCAACAAATTTACTTCAAATTCCAAATCTTTTTAATATTTTGCTTTTTATTTAACATTATATATGCTCCATTTTTTCATTTTTGTAAAAGAGATTTACTGTCATTTTTTATAACTTTAATATTTCATCAAGTGAGTAAGTTAGTTTATTCTGTCATTCATATTGATGTTACTACTTTTTATCAGATTGTTTTCAATGGTTTATTGGTCAGCTTCTTTTCTAAACTTCATGATTACTATTTAAATTTAAATGTATAGGAAATTTTAACTCTATGACAGCATATTCATACACAGATCTTAATTTATTTTGTTTGAAATTCTGGAAAAAGCAGTGGTCCTTGAAATTTTAGTAGTGACCACGTACTTTTCTATCATTGAAACATACATCAAAATGATCTGATCTTAAAAATGTCACTTTACAAAAGTATCTACCCAGGGAGGAAAGACCATTTGAAAGAAAAATTACTATTCCCACTCTTTCAGAAATATAAAAAGATTCACTTTACAAATCTCTGCTTATGTTCAAGAAATCTTAAGAACTCTGATGAATATATATTCTCAAATATATTTTTGGCTAAAGAATATAAAATGACCAGTGGGTCACAGTATCGCCAGTGCTTACCTAGCCCCAGGAACAAAAAGTCACTGACAATGACTTTTAGCTAATGGTGCTTTCAGGTTCTTAATTAAATTCATCATCATGAACATTCTGTGAGAGTTTCACTGAAGAAAAATCTGGAGTTTCAGAATTTCTAGAAATACTAGAATCTGAAGCAATATTAGGTATGTGTTTTTCCTTGGTGATAACCTCCTAGAGTTGAGTAATAGGCAGCTCCCTAGAAACCTGTTGCCCGCAGTTCCCACTTCACTTATCTGCTTTATGTCCTCCATTGAGTTCAAGACCTTTGATAACCTCCAGAGTCCTATTTTTACATAGGAAGAAATTGAGACACAGAGAAGTTAGTGACTTGACTTGTCAAATGGTTAACCACTGGCAAGGCCAAGACATTTCAAATTCAAAACTGTCCCAAGTTAAATACTTATGGACTTCAAACTGTATTACCCATGCATACAATTCATTATTTCAAATGGGCATATGTTGACATCTACTACATGCCAGACCTTGTTCTAGGTGTTAGGAGGACAATGATATATAAGACAGGAATTCCTGCTTTCATAGAGTTTATGTTTTAGGGTCTAATGGATGGATACCAAAGAGGAAATAAATGCACACAGAGTCATTTTTGAAAGGATAAACCAATGCTTACAGGGGAGGATTCAACACCTCCCTCATCCCGGGAAAGGTTAGCGAAGTGTGGGCAGGACATGTTAAGGAGGTGATACCAATAGGAGGATGGTATTTTGAGATGAAAGAATCATCTCAGGTTGGTTGGTTCAGGGAAAAGGAGTAGCTAACTTAATGTCAAAGAGCAAGGAAGATTGAAGAGAGGTGCCTTGAAACCTTGCTGGTGAGACAAATTTGCGTCGTTCCTTTGTCTACCTTTTGCTGCTCTGATTGGTGGTGGGTCACATGATTGAGCATAACTTTCCCAATTTGCAATCACTAATATCCTGGGTTCTTTCAGAGATTTGCCAGTCACAGTATGTTATTAAAAATGATATGTTGGGGCGCCTGGGTGGCTCAGTCATTGGGCATCTGCCTTCGGCTCAGGTCATGATCCCAGGGTCCTGGGATCGAGTCCCACATCGGGCTCCCTGCTCCGCGGGAGGCCTGCTTCTCCCTCTCCCACTCCCCCTGCTCGTGTTCCTTCTCTCGCTATCTCTCTCTCTGTCAAATAAATAAATAAAATCTTTAAATAAATAAATAAATAAATAAATAAATAAATATAAAAATGATATGTCAACAGTTCAAGATTGCTACTAGAAGTGACACTTTAGCCACCTAATAAAATGATCAAACAGGACTCTAAAATAGGACTCTTTACCCAAACAACTTGTTCAGATGAAATGAAAAAAAAAAACAAACAAAAACATGAGTAATTATAGATAAAAATATATGCTATCAGAAAATAAAAATATATGCTATTAGAGATAAAGATAGTTGGTACCCTTACCTTGGGGGTAGGTAGTGGCTGGAAGAGAGCATGAGGTGGCTTCTGGGTACAGGTAATGTTTTGTTCTTTGATATGGGTGTTATTTACATAAGTACATTTGGTTGGCAAAATATCCCTCAAGCTATACATGTAAGATACTGGTATTTTTTTATGTATAATATTCTTTGATAAAAACTTTTAAACAATAAATGAAATAAAAAAACCAGCAAATGAGTAATATAGGCATTACTGAAATTAAACATTTGCAGGAGAAAGGAAGTTTTTCAATACTTTATGGAGGCCCTAAAAGAATGGGTAGACCTCATAAATAAAGACAGAGAAAGAGGGCATCCAGAGGGCAGCAACAGCATGACCACAGAGGAAAAACACAGAACCTACAAACATGGATCAAGAAAGAGTCAGTATAAGCTGCTGAAGTGACTGGTCAACTGGTCACCTTGGGTTCTCCAAGCACAGAGCTTGCATAGATACCTCATCTGGGATGCGCTTGGCAGATGATTTGCAACAACCCCAAACCTCAGTCATAGTGCACTTTTAATTTTGCTTGTTTATTTTTTTAATCTTTTACATACTCATGCCCGATAACAGTGGTTCTTGGGCTTGAGCATGCCTCAGGATCACCAGAAGGACTTAAAACATAGATTGTTGGGCCCTGCACAGACCATCTGAATTAGTTCCTCTGGGTGGGGGTCTGAGAATTTACATTCCTAACAAATCCCAAGAGATGTTGATGCTGCAGGTTTAGGGATTACAGATCGAGAACCTAGAAAAATATTCTTGGCCTTTCTTAATTTATCTAGCTGTCCCTTTTCTTTGTGACCCAAAAGAAAATGAATTTCCAGATTGCAGGAGACTTTAAGGACTAGTTAATTTAAACCCCACCAAGTTTTGATCAGCTGGTCTACAATGACACAGCTCCCTTCTCTTTTTTGCTTATTTTTAAAATTCTTATTAATCCTTCAATGCCTATTTAAAGGATGTGAGGGCAATCTGGCTGTGACATCTGTCACTCTATTGATCACCAGAATTGATTCGGCTGATCTAGCTGGCTAGGTGGGTGTCCCCTTCTTCCCTCATGGCTCCAGGTGCATCCCTCCCAAAGCTAAGCACTCGGTTGAAGTGGACGACCTTCCCTGATAGAGGGGGACAGTTCTTTGGTCAAGGATATAGGAGTAGCTGCACCCCCCTGCTAGAAGCTCCAAACAAGCTCTCAAAGCCTATTTAAAATTGCATAAGTTTCAACAGTTGGAGAAGACGTACTGATCTTCTTCCTGTGGATGTCTGAAGCACTTATCATAAATGCATAGATAACATTGAACACATGATCTTTGTATTATTTATATGTATATTCTTCCTTTCTCCAACTATATTGTAATCCAATCCACACACCCACCACAAACACAACCCCTCATTCCCACATGCTCCCACACACTTGAGCCCTGATGATCTTGGATGTCTACTGATGCCACTCACATGGTTAGTCACATAGTTCATGATGTTTTAATTTTTCACAGTAGCCATTGATAACACTTTAGCCTTATATTGCCCCCACTGCTGGGCAAATAAACTTATACAGTAAGTATTGAATGCCAGAGGGCAGAGGGCAGAGATGATTTTCTGTTTACGTTGAATTTCCCCAGAACCTAACAGTATCTGGCATGTATTTTATGCTTGAAACCTATTTATTGAATGAATGAATGATGCAGACCCATTTTTACCATACAGATACCGAATATATATAATATACTTCTAAACATGAAATCTGTTGGTTAATTTGGAGACTAGGGCTAATGTAAATAAGAATTAGTTAAATGTCTTTTTCTATTCAAATCAAATCGTATAACACCAGTGAGAGTACACCTACAGCTCAGCCAAATATCATCATTTCAATTTTCCAAAATTCAACTACCACTTTATGTTAAGACCAGATTCAATTCTTATGTAAGTTTCTGGTTTGAATCACATAATTCTCCCACCTATCCTCCCCCAGACATTTTATCTTTTAAAATTGTATTTTTGAGTGTTTTACAAGAGGAAAAAAAATCAAAAGTAACTCTCGCCTTGGTGCACAAATGCATCACTTCCAATGGCTGTGGCAGCAGCTTGTTGACAGTATGAAAATAGAACGGGTAAGAGCAGCTTCCAGATGCTACATATGATAAAAGAACACACAAGGCAACTGGGTGGCCTTTACTTTTAGTTTGTGTCCTGAGAGCTATTCTTTTATGTATTTTTTTCTTCTTTTCATCATCTGTATACCCGCCCCATGATCCAGTGCTAACATCAGAGAACCTAGCTAGCAACTACTTTCAGAGATCAACATTCATTTGATTAACAAAATATTTATTTTTTTGAAGAACTATTCTTTTTTATTATTATTATTATGTTATGTTAATCATCATACATCAGTAGTTTTTGATGTAGTGTTCCATGATTCAGTGTTTGCGTATAACACCCAGTGCTCCGTGCAGAACATGCCCTCTTTAATACCCATCACCAGGCTAACCCGTTCCCCCACGCCCTTCCCTCTAGAACCCTCAGTTTGTTTCTCAGAGTCCATAGTCTCTCATGGTTCGTCTCCCTCTCCGATTTCCCCCCTTCATTCTTCCCCTCCTGCTATAGTTATTGAGTGTCTAATATATAGCAGGTACTCTTCTATGTGCTGGGGACACAGTACTGAAAAATATGGACAAATTCTTGCCATCATGAAGCTTATACTCTAGAGAAGGAGCAGGGAGACAATGAAGTACACATATACCTAAATACATACAAAAATAAGTAAGTTCAAGTAATGACATGTGCTATAGAGAAAAAAAGGATCAAGTGACAGAGAATATTGGAATGAACTCCTTTAGATTCTGTGACCAAGGACGGTCTCTCTGTAAAGGTAACAGTTGATCTGAGAAGTAAGGGTCAAGAAAAACCACCCATGCAAGATACAGGGAAGACCATTCTAGGCAGAAGAAAAGCACACATGTAAAATTACCAGTGAAATCCATGAGCATTTACATGATGTTCTACTCTGAGATTATTGCTGAATTTTGAAGACTGCTTTTATCGCAAATCAATATTTTTAAAAAATTACTTCAATGAGGAAAAAAGAAGCAAGGACCTAGAACATTCCAGACCCGCAACCACAATTTTTTTTAAAGAATTCCAATAATGAAGGTGAAAATTTATTAATCTCCAAGCAGACATGACATTCAAAATACTTGACAGTTAATCAGAACTGAACATGAGCAGAGAAGCTGTTTGGAAGTCTAGGGGTATTGCTATAAAATATAAACATGAGTGAGTAAATACAGCACTGGCTGGGAATAGCTTTGCAAAAGAATAATAGCCCTTCTTCTCCTGTGGTATCAGAGCTGTACCGTCAGCATCATGATTTTCATAAATCTCTCTCACTTGTATTGCCCATTGTTGTAGAGCACAAAGCCATCCAAGAGAGGGCCTGATCTGAAGATGGCCCATCTCCCTATTCCATGGTATGAGGCCCCGACTTCAATGGCCATTCCAGATGGAAATTCCAGTAGTAGTCTGGATACTGTAAATTGTATTCCCTAGATAACCGTTTATATTATTATATAAATATATATTACATATTATATTGTATTCCCTAGTTAACCATTTATATTATTGCCAATTTCATTATCAAATCTCATTATTTATTCATTCTATAAATATTTATTGAGTCCCTACTATGTGCCAGGTCTTATTCTGGGAACTGGGGTTGGGGTAGTAAACAAAACAGACTAAAATCCTGCTCTTATGAAGCTTATATTGTCATAAAAAAGACCAACAAAAAACAGATACATGAGTGAAATGCAAAGCATTTTATATAGTTGTAAGAAAAATAAGTAAATCAGGGGATGAGAACATGAAATGTTAATAAGAGATTAAAATTGTAGGTAGGGTGGCCTTACTGAGAGGGTGTTTCAAACAAAGGCCACGAAGTTAAGAATGTAGTCATACATATATTTTGGAGGAGAACATTCCAAGAAGAGGGAATGGTGAGTGCCATAGAACAGAGATAGCAGGGAGACAAGCGTGTCAGCCTAACAAGAGAGCTAGTGAAGACAGAGCAGATTACACAATGGAGAGATAGAATACGATTTCAGGAAGCAAGAGGAAAAGAGATCATCCATGCCTTTTGCTCTGAGTAAAACAAGAAGCCAGTGGCAGTTCTGAGTAAAGGAGTGACACAGTAAGGTTTATGTTACAACAGAGTAAGGGTGGATGCTCTTTGTGCATGATGGAACCATGAGTGTGTTTCTATCTCCCTTTCCCTTCCTTTGCAAGAATGTATATCCTCAAAAAAAATGACATATCTTATGAGTCTTTCCATACTCCATGAATGTAATATCTGGAAGGCTCTGGGTTTCAAGGCTGTACTCTAAAGGATACCATTGGAATAAAGAATGCCATATCTCCATTCTCATTTCCTTCTGGATTTGAGCATCTCTTATGTACCAGGCACTATTCTAGATGTTAAGGGAAACATTTGACCCAGGAATTCTGAGTGAAACTAAGATTCTAACTAAAAATTCTAAAGCCTATTATTTTCAAATTATCTTCAAGATGCAGAACATTGAGAAATATGAAAATACCCCAAACTAAAAGAGGTACACTTCATACGTCATACACATTGAAGATTTCTTCTGGAGTCAAGGTGGATGAGCTGTGTCTGCAGGAAGCATGGAGGACAGATCTGTAACCTTTACTCCACTACAAGACTGATCTCCTTGGAGGTAGCCTGCAGAAACGTGACCAAGCAGCCCTCCCACAGAAATAGAGCAGAACACACAAAACAGACACAATATGAAAAATAGAAGGATGGGCGCCTGGGTGGCTCAGTTGGTTAAGCGACTGCCTTCGGCTCAGGTCATGATCCTGGAGTCCCTGGATCGAGTCCCGCATCGGGCTCCCTGCTCGGCAGGGAGTCTGCTTCTCCCTCTGGCCCTCCCCCCTCTCATGTGCTCTCTCTCATTCTCTCTCTCTCAAATAAATAAATAAAATCTTAAAAAAAAAAAGAAAAAAAGAAAAAAAAGAAAAATAGAAGGAAATTGAACTAAATAATACCAATTAAGCAATCCCAATTCTATGGGGACAAATAGAAGTTGGGGGTTACTAGGAAAACTAAAATTTCAAAAGATAAATTTTCAAAGGTTAAAAAAACAAAACAAAACACATTTAGGCAAAAAGACCTGCTTTTCTGTAGTTAAATCATGGTCCAGCTTCAAACTTCTTTTCCATCCCACATGATAGAAGACACCGGCATCGAGTTTTGTGAAATACAAAGTAACCAATAAAATCATTCTTATGTGAGGGTGAGTGAATGATTATTTCAAATAAGAGGGATAACAGCAAATAGACCTTCTGTGTAGCATTCTGGCAAGTGGAGCTAGAGCAGGCTTTGGATTTTATTAACTTTCCATTAATAAGAGATGAGTGGGACAGCTACTATGCAAGTGTTGGTGTAAAATAACCAGTGGTAATGAAACCAGTTAAACATAGAATTTAGACAAAATATGGTCATAAAACTCAATACAACATGAAAAATACACAATATGGTAAACATCCCATTTCTGCTTTCAAACCTCACATAGTCTATTACCTATACCTACCTAATAAATAGGTCACAAAAATAAAGCTACAAAAACCTCTCACTTTTGAGTTTAGAGGTGAAATCTAAACAAAATACTAACAAATCACATTCAGCATGATATTAAAAATAATACACTGCAAACAAGTAATATTTATTACAAGAATGTGAGGGTTGTTTAATATTAGAAAATCTATAATATAGGTCTTACACCTTTAGATCCCAAAGTAAAAATAAATAATTATTTCAAGAGATCCTAAAATGTTTAGCAAAACTCAGTATCCAAACCTGAGCAAACTTTTAGCAAAAGGGAGATACAATGAAATTCTTTAACATAATAAAGCATCACAAACCAACACTATTCTCAATAACTCAACAATTTTGACTCAATAGATATTAACTAAGCTCCACCAAGGATATAAGTATATAAGGAAGAGTCTAGGCAGACTGTGCCTGTCCTTCACGGAGTTTACACTGTAATAGAGGTTAAGTTTTCAAAGAAGACCCACAAGGAGGTGAAGAATCTTGTTATGTATATGTCTGTGGGAAGAACATTCCAGGCACAGGGTTGAGGGCAGTGAGAGAATTCACAATCAGCCACATCAGCCATTTTCAGTAGAGTCAGAAGCAAGGTTTCTATCTCTTGTATCATTGTTTATCATTACTGTCAATGCTCTGGAAGTTCTAGTACCTTCCAGAGAAGAAGAAGGAAAAGAGGGGGAGGGGAAGAGGATGGTGAGGAGGAGAGATGGGAGAGTAAGGGGAAGAAAGAAAATGAGATAGAAGAAGAGAAGGAAGAGGAACAAAAAATGGAAGAATGTAGTAATAAAATTAAAAAACAACAATTATAACTAATTGTAGATTATATAATTCTATAATTAGATTAAAAACTAATAAAATTTGTTGGCATATTTGGGTAAGTAGCAATAAACATTTTTTAAAAAATTAGTATTTTCTTTATGCCAACAATTAAAAAAACAGAAAGTTTAATGAAAAACAAATCCAATTGCCAATACTAACCATATGAAAAAATACTTAGGAATAAACTTAAAAAGGAAGTTTAGAAAACCTACAGAACATTTCTTAGAAATACAGCAAAAACTTTAATACTCACAAAAAAATACAAAGAACCCCTGAAAGAATTATTCCAATTAAGAGTTTAAAGTAATTAAGATACAAAAAAATCTGAGCAAGAAATTCAATGATGCTTTTTCAGGGTAGGATGTGACAATTTTTTAAACTTAGCCTAATGATAAAATAAGTGAATACATATCAGACAAATTGAAAAACATGATTAAGGAGAACAATTTAGATACTAAATATCATGGCA
The DNA here is from genome assembly GCF_011800145.1 of Mirounga leonina. Classification (NCBI taxonomy): domain Eukaryota; kingdom Metazoa; phylum Chordata; class Mammalia; order Carnivora; family Phocidae; genus Mirounga; species Mirounga leonina. Next base: position 15,840,065 of record NW_023270825.1, on the reverse strand, counting down.
ATACAAAATAATAATAAAAGAAAAGGTGGTACCAGCAATCACAATAGAAAAAATATATGTAGCATGATAAAAAGCCTATTTGATTTAAGAATATATGAGGATTTGGAATATTAAAATATTTTAAATTCAGAATTTAGATGTTATAAAAAAAAGTGGAGGACAAGAAATTCATAAATTGTTTAAAAGGAAATGTTTATAAAAAATTAAAATGATTTATTCTAAAAATATACAGCAGACCTCATACAGAAGTATGCAGAGGTATTTCGTGATCACTAAAATCTTTCCTATTCTAAGGCAAAAAGGAAAAAATAATTCTACAAGTTCCCTTTGTAATCATTCCTATAGTAGACTTCACTCTGATATTGAATATAATGGTATTAAAAAACAAAGATCATGGGGCACCTGGGTGGCTCAGTTGGTTAAGCATCTGCCTTCAGCTCAGGTCAGAATCTCAGGGTCCTGGATTGAGCCCAGGTCGGGCTCCCTGCTCAGCAGGGAGTCTGCTTCTCCTTCTCCCTCTGCCCCTCCCCCTGCTTGTGTTTTCTCTTTTTCTCTCTCTCTCAAATAAATAAATAAAATCCTAAAAAAAAAATCAAATGAGTACATTTTAAAGATCTTATTGTCTCCATTCAGTGATTCTAGAATTGGGCAGCATCCCATGTAGTAGATAGAAAGGAGTGTTGAGGAGTTGTACAGAATGAAAAACTTTTACAGGCAGAAGAGAGGAGAACAGGGAAGTTACACTGGTAAAAAGGGGATCGGTTGGGGTCTATCAATGGACGGCAAGGGTCTATCAAGCAGATTACCTCATTAGGGCTGCCCAGGTAATTCCAGATTGACAGGTTTGAGATCCCTTTCCTGGGAGAGGCAGAAACTGTAATGAAGTTAGGGAGTTAGCTAGTAAGTCTTGGTTTGGTGACTTGGAGCATAGCATAAGTGACTCCATTTTGGACCTCTTTGTCTCTTTCTTAACAGCGGCAACATGAGTTCCCTAGCATAAGTAAAAGATCATGAGTTTTTACGTTTTGAAACCTGGATTCAAAACTTGACTATAATACTTGGTATATATATAATTTTGGAAAAATCCACATTTTATAACTTCAACTTCCTCATTCATATAATGTGGCTATTATACCTACTTCAGAGTCTATCGAATAAAAAATTCACTTAAAAACCAGCAAATGTGCAAACGTCAGTTTACCCTCAGTACCTTGCAATTTCTGATCTAAATGTTACCCCTCCACTTGTCTTAAGTGCTTGACTCATTATCTGACAGGCCCGGTTCAAATATTCTCAGTTGGTTCCTAGCCCTGTCGCTGCCCTTCACATTACTCCCTGCATTACGGGGGCTAAAAGCCTCAAAATTATATAGCAGATTCTCTTGCCAACAGCGTTCTATTTAAATTTCACCAAAGAGAGGAATCCCATGAACTGTTAAAGATGAAAAAGAAGAAACATTTCCCCCCTGCAGCACTAGGTAAGCATGAGGGCAATGACAAATATGAGGTTTGGCTCGACTTCCAGTTAAGACACCTTCAGCATTACGGGCAGCTGAGAATAAACAGAAGTAGCTTCCTATGGTTCCAATAATTTCTATTTTGTTAAAACTAGAAGCAATTTTCTATGACCTTCACCTCCCTGGACTTTGAAAACATCTAATTAATGATAACATATTACCAATTTTAAGATACTTTGATATTTCAGGAATGGTAAAGGGGGGCATATGCGCATCCTAGAAATGACAAAATACGATGCCAAGACAAATTTCTGTTTCTGTGCGGAGCCCTGACTGATAACTGTATCCTAACATTATTATGCATGTCAGGGGGTTTCAAGCTGAGCCTTTTTCTGCTTTGTGTCTTTTACATAGGGTCTGGTTCAGAGTAATTGTCTATACAATGTTTATTGTGTGAATACATAAATGAATTCTCTCCCTCACATCACTCAAAACACACTCCCCGCCATGTACACACACAAAATGAATCACAGAAATCCTATAATTGGTCACATAATTACATTATCTAGTGTGTTTCTGTTGCTAGTTATTTTGGAATGTTATATAAGAAAAGTAAAGTAAGTAACTGGACATCTCAGAAATAAAAAAATGCAAAGTGGCTCATAATATTTAATTACCCAGCATGGCCTAATTCGTTGATAAGTTAACAACCTACTTAGCTAGTGTATCGAGTTTATTTTGTTTGGGTAAGTTCCCAGCAGTATAATTTCCCTCCTATTAAAACTTTATTTTCAATTATATAAATGTTGAATTTTTTTTACACTGCTATTTTTCAAATATGCTAGCCTGTATCAGTCTATGATATTTAACTTCTCTACATTTGATGATGACAATTCTAGGCTTCCTTGAACTTGCTCCTCTTTTAATTTCCCCGAGGCCATGACACTGAACTTCTTCCAGCTTTCTCTGGTTGTGACTTCCCCATTATCTCCCTAAGTTTCTTTTCCTTCTTCCTTTTTTGAAAGGTATCATACACATTTCAACTCTTTTAGTCTCCTACCGAAAGAGGAACAGTACCCGACTTGAATCACTGCCAACTCTCGTGAAGTCTCCCAGCTTGCTGATTTTAAGCAATTAAAGAAAGATGTAAATATCCACAGCTGCCAATCAATTGATTTTTCTACATTCTGGTATATTTTGCAGATTTGATGGGTACAGTTCTCCTCTCCCCACAGACTGCAGCTGCAAATTTGCAACTTTTGAATTTCTGTTCATTTGCCATTTGAGAATTTTGTTTGGAAAAATTAAAACTTTTTTGTGTTAAAAAAAAATCAGTCAGCATTCTCCATAAGTACCAAATGAGGGAACGATATGGCAGGCGAAAGACCCGTGGTCTGGTTAATAAGAATGGGCTCCTAAGGGCTCTAAAACATACCCATCCAAGTATTTCTCACCTCTGATACCTACATGAATGGGTTTGATCATGAAACTGGAAGTGTCCCAAAGGAATATAATCTTGGTGTCATAGAGAAAGCCTTCTTTGAGCATCCATAGTCCTTAATGCTTAGTTGTATATTGCAACCTTATACCCATGCCTGAATGTGAACACTTCTACTCTTAATATTTGGCAAGTAATTGAGTTTTCTTTCTGTGATCTAAGAAACACACTTCTATAGATTCTTGCTTAGATCAGGTCAATAATATACCTTTTCCCCACTGCGAAGGTATTGTTTCATTAAACAATGTTTTGTTCAGCACATCCAATGTGTCAGTGTCTAGAGCAAGATGGAGTCCTTGACTCACTCAAATTGCTGATGTTTCATGCTGTAATTCATTTCTCTCACAAATGTTTTCTTTACTCACCTTTACATGTTTCAGAATCATTACTTTCTACCTTCAAAGAACATGTTTTGGGGTTACTATAATATTCTTGGAAATGAATATTCTTGAAGTTGGAGAAGGGAGTTAGAGGATCTTTGATAGGAGTTCTTTAACATTCTTCAGATGTAAGTGAATCCTAAAAAGAAGTGGTCCCAGGAAGAAGGGGGGATAGGCAAGGCTATTATTAGCACGTTTTAAGAAATTCAAATATTGTTGAACAGCTAAGAAATGCAGCTATAAAAGAGATTTCAAGCTGTAAAACATGTCAAAAAGCAATAATTAGATCCAACCCACTGGCAGAAACTCATACAACAAATTCTGTGTCTAATCCTAAAAACAGCCACTGTCTTCCTATTCCATTCAATCATAATACCCGGTAGCAGAAAATAGCATTCCAATGGAGAAAGATAGAACTACTAGTAGATGAAGCAATGTAATTAACGTCCCTCTCAGCACCTCCTTTACTGTGTGAAAGGAGACACTCCTAGGGATTGGCTATGGATGCATCCTCGTTTGCCTGATTCTAGGTTTAGAATCAAAACCCTGTGGGAATGAGGTGCCCATGACTAAGACCTTTGCATAGAGATAAGGGGCATTTATCAGCAAAACTACCACACAAGCAGTAATCTTGACAGGGCAACTGGCAATAATCAGGTAAAGCAACACATTTTTAAGAAACAGAAGACGATGATGGAATAATGAACATCAGGAGGGAAAGTGAGCCCAGGCTTAATAACACCCCCCAGAGTGGAAGCAATAACAGAGGGCACGGAAGTGGCCATTAACCTTGATGACTGTGGAGACAAAGTGATCGGTATGGAAGTGTGGACACAGAGCTAGACCTCTGAGCCACAGGAAGAATAAATTTTTTCCAACACAGGATTGCCTGTTTGATTTGTTTTTGTAGGCTGCAAATAAAACATTCCATATGTTTCTGATTGTGAGTGAAATGGAGGGGAAAATAAAACATCCTAGTTTCAAAGTGGGATCCAAATGTTCTCAAATGTCTCCTTCCGTGGATGGGGATTCTATTATGGTCTCCAGAAATATGATGATGGACAGGGGCATACAATTCCTAAAGAATGTGTACAGGTGTCAGAGCAATATGATTCTCTTCTGAAGCTTATTTAAATTCTTCTGTTTCTTACATGGGGAAACATCATTTTTAAAATACTATTTGGACATAACTGATTACATCTAATGTTAAATTTAAGAATTGTGATGACTAACACTTCAATTACTAGGTAAAAAAGCAAATTCCAGATAATACCAATAAGCTTATGCTTAGGACACAAGATAAATTGAAAAATACAGAGCAATGTTGAAGATCTCAGAAAAATGCCAATGTAGCCATTTCCTTCCTAAAAATTTTTTCTCATTTACTAATAAAAAACATTCATTATAGATAATTTTGGAGAGGGATTTATTGTATTTTAATGTATTTTTTTAATTTATATTTTAGCTAAAGATACTATAAGTCATTTTCTTATACCAAGATTGTCTAAGTACTAACCCATGATTTGTTTTCATTTTTATGAATTGAAATCTTATATTTAAATAACTCAACTAAAAAATTCTCTGGTACCTGCTGTGTGGGGAGACCCTAATTCACTTTTTTTCTAGTTAGTAAAATTTCCCAATATAATTAAATGAATAACTATCCCTTTACTAATGTTTCCAATGGTTCTATAATGATATTAGATATTAGTTAATATATTTCAGGGAGTATTCCCAGGCTGCTGCTGTTACATGGATCTGGCTGTTGATTCTTGGATCCTCACTATATATTCTCCTCACTGTCATTTTATAATGCTTTTTAATTAAAGCTCATTGGAGAAGTCTCACTACATTGTCCTTTAATTTTACTTCTTAGTTGTATATTCCTCCAGAGGTCTGTAGAAATGTTTTGTCCAATTTAAAAATACCACATTGGAGTAGGATTAAATTAACCTAAAATATATAAATTGACCAGGAAATTTTAGTCAAATTAAATACATATCCATGCTGGTCTTTTGCTGCTCTTCCCATCACCTCAGGAAGGCCCCTCCTTAGATTCCTTCCTGCCCTGAACACACTTCCCCAGATATTGACAAAGCTTGTCCCCCAAAGCAAGACTTTGGATCAAATGGCATCTCTTCAGAAAAACCTTTCCTGATCACCTTGTTATCCAATAGCACCATGCCCTTCACACTTCATCCTCTGGACTTGCTGTGTTCTTCTTCATAGCACTCATTATTACCAGACTTTTATGTTATGTACTTCTTTGCTTATTTGTCTGTTAAGTGATAATCCCTCAGCCCCTAGAACAGTGCCTGCACATAAAAAATCCTTAATAAATATCTTTTGAAGAAATAAATGTTTGAAATAAGTGCTGCCTACATTCAATAGTTTGTGATTCCCCAGTGAGGTCACTGTAATCAGCGGGTTCTCAGCCTTCAGCTTTCCTGCAGTCGTTCTCGAAATGCTCTCCTGAAGTCTCTCTCTGCGGGGGTGTCTGGAGGAGGAGTAATGTCACATTCAGCTATTCCCTAGCTGTGATTTGACAAACTCCCACTGCCCCTAACGCTCCTACAGTTCTTCAGAGCTCGTGCCTGAAATGACTATACCTGGTGGCGAAGAATAGATGTTTCCCTTAGATTGCTTCTAAGAGCCTGTCCTGAATTTTGAACCATAAACTAATGTTTATGAAGCACCTACCAGGGGTCAGACATGCTGGGAACATCTTGTAAATAGCTCTTTTGATCCTCACGGCAATCCTGCCAGGTGTGTTATATCACCTCCCATATTCGTAGATGGAAAATCATGGAGTTGAAGTAAGTTGTCCAAAGGGACATAACCAGCATGGAGCAAACCCAAGATCTAGACATAATCAAACACTTCATAGCCAGATATTCTCTCTCTCCCTCCCTCCTTCTCCCTCTCTCTTCCTCTCTCACTCTCTCTTTCCCATGAAGATGCTGTGTTTTACCCACAATTAGCTAAACTGTAAAATTTGAGGTCACAGTTACCAAGATTGCCCTCACTTCTGACACCAACTTCAAATTCAGAGAGTTCCCAAAAGGGCCTCTAGTTTTTATAATTTACTAGAAGCACTCACAGAACACACTAAAGGCTATTATACACACAGTTATGTTTTTTTACAGGGAAAGGATACAGATTAAAATCAACCAAAGGAAGGCATGCATAGGGCAGAGTCTGGTAGGATTCCAAACACAAATGTTCAGGAGGTATTATCCTCCCAGCATTGATGTGTGACAATATTCACAGAGTAAGGAATCTCACTCGGGCCTTTAATGTCCAGAGTTTTTAACGGGCTTCCTTATGAAGGCATGATTGACTGATTAATTGCCTACATGGTTGAACTCAGTCTCAAGGTCAACTGACACTGTGTGGCTTAAATCACATGATTGTACTTTTTGTTGTAGGCAGCTCCCACCCTGAGACTATCGGGCACAGCTGGCTGCAGTGTAAGATCCAGCGAAAGCCTCTGCCTTAAACAAATGCACTCCTATCAGACATGACATACATTACCTCCTAGAGGCTGAGGACAATAGACGTATCTCTATCTTTGGGCAAGGCCGTCTTTACAACCCAGTACCTGAATTAGCCATGCAGCCTTCAACATCTCCTTGTGGAGACAAGATGGCCCATTATCATGGCCAGGGTGCTTTGACAAGTCACACAAACAAACTTGTGGACCCAGGCCAGTCACTGCAACGGACACACGCACAGATCAGATCCGATCATGTCAGCTGTTTCCCCAAGTGCTGTGCTCTATCTCTCAAAACTTGTGATAGACTTGGCAGGTTTTTACAGTACTAAGCTGAGAAAAAGCTCAGATGACAGTGAAAGTAAAACATCAGGACTGTAAACTGCTAATTGGCAATTCCATGTGTTTGCAAGGCAAATAGCAGTGAGAATTATCATTGGTGAGAATTCGTTGAAGTTTGTACTTACATCGCTAACAGAAATTTGGAGTTAGGTGAAATCATATCTCTCACTAATTCTATCCTCATCTCCAAATCAAGAATTGTTAATGTAAAAATTAGGGATTGTTGAGTTTAAGTCCCAGCTCTCCCAAACATTTGCTCTATATTTTTATGCAATCTACCTAATTTTGTCTCTGTGTTTTGGGATACAGGACTTGTGAGCAATGTAATACCATGCATTATAAAAATGATTAGCTTAGACTCTGAATTCAGATGGCCTAAGTTCAAGTTCAACTTCTGATCTCCACCAGCTGTGTGCTTCTCATTAGGTTGCTTAGTCTTTCTGGGCTTCAGTTTCTTCATCTCTAAAATACCTAATCCATTAAGGACTTTGTCATAGAAAAAATGCTCAATGCGTGTTATCTATTATTGTTATTACTAAAGCAATGGGATGAAGTGAAAACCAGTGAAAAAAAGCAATGGGATGAAGTGAAAACCAGTGAAAAAAAATAGTGTTTTTGCTGTTAAATATGCCTAATCCAAAATGGTTTTGTGTTCACTAAGATCAGCTAGCCTACTAATGCAGATCACTGGGAAACAAAATGTTCCTGACTAAAGTTCACCAGTTGGTATAAACCAGAAGGATGGAAGACAGTGACAAACCTGGTGTGGCTCTTGCTAAATAAATGAATGTTAATTTTGAAAACAATAAATAACTATAGAAATGCAGTGTAATGGTTAGTACTGTCCCTTCTCTATATGCCCAATGATCTCCATGGAGGGGGTCTCAGCTGAGAAAAAAAAAGAAAAATATTATGTTCCTATCCTCTTATCAGTAACTGAATAGAGAACCATTAGGATTGTTTTTCAACACACAAAGGAGACAAATGGAGAATAGAATATAGTTAAAGAGGTATGACCAGAGGTAACCTCCTCAGGGAGTCCTTTTTTTTTTTTCCCTTTCTTTTTCATTTGGAGGTTGCTGTTCATTAATCACTGGGTTTTTAAATCTTCTCTTGTCTTGACACATTTTTCTGGTAAAGATCTGTTACTATGATCATTCTACTAACTGATTTATTGTTTAAAATAAGATCAGAAACAGTTTGTTGGCAAAATACATGGTTAAATATGTCCATTATAAATATGAATAATGAGGAGAATAACAATAATAAATAAGATATTTATGACACATATATTTTATTTACACATCATAACACATATGTTACATAATTTATATTTACAGATTGTATGTTTATAAGTATACATTGTTTTATAATAGGTATTATTGTAACTTCCATTTTTTGAATATTTTTATGAGATCCATACTGTACTTGGTCTTAGTATTGCTCCTAAATAATATACTGTTATCTTCAACTTTTAGTTGAAAGCACAGAGATTCTAGGAAGATAAGTGAGTTTTCTGGACTCACAATAATTACAGAGCTGGTATGTGAATCCTGATCTCTGACAAAAAGGTTTGCGACCTTGCCAATATTCCATGGTGGTGATGATAAAAAAAAAAGCAAATTAAGAATAATTGCTCATATCCTGAATGCTTAACATATTCCAAAAATCTTCATATGTACCTTAAACACTGTACTAAATGGTTTATTTTCATTGTCTGAGGACTTAATTTCAGAAAAATCAAATAATTTGATCATGTCTATAGTTAGCCACTTTCCAGAATATGCCATATCCTGAAACTATTCTTCAATTTAATGGTGTCTCTGTTATTTTGAGGACATTTTGAACATCCCTGGCATACTCAGGTGAGAGGTGTCAAAACTCCAGCCACTGTGAAAGATCAGGGACCAAAAGGTAAAAAGATCTAAATTCTATAATTAACAAGCCATGATCTTATTGCTGATTTGTCATACTCAGACTCTCTTTGAGGTCCCAGTCAAGTCATTTGATTCCTTTATACTTGGAATGCATTGTCAATAAAGAAGTAAATTAAACACATCTGTAAATGGCATTAAAGAGAAGTTTGGGCACACTTGTGTGATGGACGCTATTACTGCATAGCTGCTTTACTTTCTAAAATGGTATTATCACACAGTAGAATGAACGCAGGATATCATCTAGGAGGAAACCGAGAAACCCAGGACCTAAAACCTACCCTGATCTCATTTCTTATAAAATTTCATTTGTTCTCATCTCAGTATGTGATCTGGACCTCGTAAAGGCCTTATTAACATTGATTTCTTATCGATTTGTCATATGCCAATGTTTGCTTGTGATGTACTTGACATTTGGCTATCATAAAAAATGGGGGTTGGCAGATTTGTGTCAACTTAACTTTTAACCAAAACGCTATGCAATTGAACAGAAAAGCAATGCGAACGTTATGCATTTGATTCCAGTTCATGTGCTCAATGGGCTCACATTTTAGAGTGCCCATCCTTGAAATTCTAATGCATGTCAAGTGACTATGTAAATACCAGCAATTCTGGGGAGATTTGTAATGTAGAGCCCTATGCTAATGAGCACTATCCCTGGGAACTAGAGGTTTTCCTTTCCCTCTGAAATATGACTGAAGACTGCTATTGGAAAACAGATCAACTTCTGAAGTTGTTTGGACACACTTAGCTGTTAATAGATGTAAAATGCCTAGACCAGGGCCTAGAATTGTTTACCAGTGATAATAAATAGTAAATGAACATTAGTTCCTTATACAGCCACTTACCTATCTGTAATGATAACAAAACAAAATTAAACAAAATCAAATCCCCAACAACAAAACCCAGATATGGAAAGTTGACTAAGGGAAATGTAAAACATATGTGTTTTCAACTCAATGCAGAGAAAGTGTTCTTATTCAGCCTGTTTTGGAAACTTGGGAGTTTAGAGATGATGTCCTCCTCATCGGGTATTTCAAAGGCTCGACTGGATGTCTGTTGTCAACCTTTATTTGTAAAGAGGGAAAGGTATGGTGGTATCTCTGATGACAGTACCATTTAAAGTTTGCTTCCTTAGTCCTTGTTCTACACCCCAAATGCTTTCATTATAGAATGGCTCATTGTTGCTCCTCATAAAATATTGGGGGGATAATGTGGAGTAACAGAAAGATCCATCCTGGTCTAACCAATTCTAACATGCTCTAGCCCCAAGGTTATTATTTATTTACTATGTATAGTGTCTTAAGCTCTATGTACTATAAAATGGGAAAAGACATAACTCCTTCTTCTAAATGTTATTGGAAGAACTAAATGTAACATACTCTAGCAAATATAAAGCACTGTGTGGCTGTAAGTCATACCACTGACAGTATCTTGTGTTTGTTCTTTGCCGCAGAATAAACAGTGCCGTACCTCCAGAGTTAGAAAGGTATCTTGTCTTCAGTCTTGTAAGTATTCTGTAAAGGGGTTCTTCCACATGTAAATTATTTTTTAAAAGCAGCCTATTAAAGTGCCTTTGAAAAGTTTACACTGCAGTTTCTCCTGCATGTATGGATCTTTTCCTCTTATAAAATCCCAGGGCATTTCAAATAAGGAAAGGTCATTTAGCTCATCTGGTCGATTATAGCAGAGATCCATTTCCCCAATGAGAAGCAAGGGAAGTGTTTCTCAACGTGTATCAGGAAAAAAACCTCTTAGACCATTAGGACTAAAACATTGCATACGCCACAAGCAGTAGGCACCTAATTTCATCACAGACGATTGATGATTCTGCCATCCGGGCTGAATCAGATCCGGGACACTGGGATTCGGTGCTTCAGTAGGGAGGCAGGCTCACTGCAGTCTTCATCCAGTTTAAAAAATATTTTATTGACACAGAGCATTCAGAGTCATAAAAACACATCATGTTTATCATTGCTTTTATGGCATGCATAGATATGACACAGGGGCATTGAGCCGTAAGTATTAGACAAGACTTTATTTCACTCCTAAGCTGCTACGAATAATGCAGAGCTCAGCTTCTATCCTCTGAGCAGACAGGACAGATTTCATCAGAAATAAACATTGAAGAAAAACAGAAAAATCAATGCAGATGCATATATTAGTGAAATGTCCTGATTGGGTTTTGTATGTGCTAAGCAAGCCTGTTAGTAATTCTCTAAGCACACGTTTCTGCCAAAGGCATCAGGTTTTGAAAAATGATCATGTTTCATGGATGTGGGAATCCAGCCAGGAAATTTACCTGTAAGCACTTTGACTAACACCCATAGTTTATGATTACATTATCACCCAGACTCTGATACACATTTTTATGGAGAGTGGTTTCCTGAATAATTATGATCTGAGACATTTGGTTTGTGAGTTACTGAGTGGACAAATAGTTAAGAATGGCTCTGGATTTAACAAACACAATTCTCCTTTACCGGCAACCAGTTTAGGGCAAAATGTTATGAGGGGACCAGAGAGAAGACTGGCATTTGCATATAAATGGCAAGTGTAAGTAAGTGGAAAGGAAGCATTAAGAAATTTGCATCTTATTTAAGCCTTGTCCTTATTCAGCAGAAAGCACTTGTCACAACTTGTTGGGCTGTGTTAGAATGGGAGCCCAGGGCAAAGACAATGTTGACAAAGACGATGGGAAATGAAGGCTTTAGAAACATGGATTGCATATCTGCCAAGTCCTCAGAAAAAGATCTCAGACCTTCTCATGTGGTGATACATCCCAGACCTGGCTAAATATTTAGCTCACCTGCAGGCATAGACAATCTCCCCTTACCTAACGCCCCACTCCTATAGTCTCCCTAAAAGTTACTTTTCTTCTGAGACACCATCAGACTTTCCTTTGTGTTAAGGCACTTGTATATGAATTTTCTGTCTAGGTGGCCTAAACTTTTTCAAGGCAGGAATCATTTCGTTAATGTGTATATATCCCATCATGCCCACTCTCTATGATAGCGCAGCAAATGGCAAATATTAAGCCCTAAAGAAATAAATGGTAAATGAGTGAATAAAGAAAGAAAAGCAGCAGTGCAGAATAGCATCATTATAATGCTCTTCTTGTAGTGTTGCTTCAGTCATGAGCTGAGAGGCACCACCATCAATAAGAACGATTGAAAAGAGAAAATTTCAAGATGGTCTCGTTAGGAAAACAAAAATAAAATAAATACCGTCTTTGTTGCAAAAGTACCTATTTCTTGTTTCAAGTGTTTCAAATTTAGGACTTGATTTTCTCTGTGTTTGAGAAAAGCCTACATGAGCAGATATGGTCTCAAAATGAGACGACAAGCAGTGGTAGACCTACAACTTATTATCAAAGAATAAAACAAAAAGTTTTCTTGTCACTAAAAGTAAAGGTATACATTATTTTGTTTTATTGTGTTTAAAATCCATTGTCAGCTGCCCTATAATGAGCTAGGCAACAGCAGGTTTCTTTTGTAATAACCTGGTAAGACATATTGAATTCTCTTCTGTATTCTAGAATGAGAGTCGCACGGAAGGAGTTGTTGGGCTCCTTTGCACTATGGAGTCATTTACCTGTTCAGGATGGCTTGCTGGAGGATTGTAAAGAATTGCAGGCAGGCACTTTTCCCTTGGTGGAACAATTGCTCATACAGAGTTTAACTTGTCTCTGGATTCCAAGATACTTCCGAAGTGTGCTATTTACAGAAGGGGAAAAAAGTTGTTTTCAACCAAGAGACAAATGTCATTCCATTTCTTGTTTTCAAGCAGCAGTATTTATTTTTTTCTTTTTTTAATTTAAATTCAATTAATTAACATATAATGTATTACTAGTTTCAGAGGTAGAGTTCAGTGATTTATCAGTTTATATAACACCCAGTGCTCATGACATCACATGCCCTCCTTAATGTCCAGCACCCAGTTACCTTACACCCCAGCCCCCCTCCCCTCCAACAACCCTCAGTCTGTTTCCTATGATTAAGAGTCTCTTATGGTTTGTCTCCTTCTCTGTTTTGCCTTGTTTTATTTTTCCTTATCTTCCTCTATGATCCTCTGTTTTGTTTCTTAAATTCCACATATGAGATCATATGATAATTGTCTTTCTCTGATTGACTTATTTCACTTAGTATAATACCCTCTAGTTCCATGCACATCCTTGCAAATGGCAAAATTTTGTTTCAAAAGATAGAAATGGAAGGAAAACTTCCAAACTCTTTCTATGAAGCCAGCATTACCTTGATCCTAAAACCAGACAAAGACCCCACCAAAAAGGAAAAGTGTGGACCAATATCCCTGATGAATATGGATGCCAAAATTCTCACCAAAATACTAACCAATAGGATCCAACAGTACATTAAAAGGATTATTCACCACGACCAAGTAGGATTTATTCCTGGGCTGCAAGGGTGGTTCAACATCCGCAAATCAATCAATGTGATACACTACATTAATAAAAGAAAGGACAAGAACCATATTATCCTCTCAATAGATGCAGAAAAAGCATTTGATAAAATACAGCATTCTTTCTTATCAAAACTCTTCACAGTGTAGGGATGGAGGGAACATACCTCAATATCATAAAAGCCATCTATGAGAAGTCCACAATGAATATCATTCTCAATGTGGAAAAACTGAGAGCTTTTCCCCTTAAGATCCAGAACATGGCAGAGATGTCCATTATCACCACTGTGTTCAACACAGTACTAGAAGTCCTAGCCTCAACAATCAGACAACACAAAGAAATGAAAGGTATCCAAATCAGCAAACAACTCTCACTCTTCAGAGATGACATGATACTTTATGTGGAAAACCCAAAGACTCCACCCCAAAATTGCTAGAACTCATATAGGAATTCAGCAAAGTGGCAGGATATAAAATCAATGCACAGAAATCAGTTGCATTTCTCTACACTAACAATGAGATAGAAGAAAGATAAATTAAGGAGTTGATCCCATTTACAATTGCACCCAAAACCACAAGATACCTAGAAATAAACCTAACCAAAGAGGCAAAGGATATGTATTTGGAAAATTGTAGAACACTCATGAAAGAAATTGAGGAAGACACAAAGCAATGGAAAAACATTTCATGCTCATGGATTGGAAGAACAAATATTCTTAAAATGTCTGTGCTACCTAGAGCAATCTACACATTTAATGCAATCCCTATCAAAATACCATCAACTTTTTTCACAGAGCTGGGACAAATAATCCTAAAATTTGTATGGAACCAGAAAAGACCCCAAATACCCAAAGGAATGTCAAAAAAGAAAACCAAAGCTGTTGGCATCACAATTCCGGATTTCAAGCTTTATTACAAAGCTGTACTCATCAAGACAGAATGGTACTGGCACAAAAACAGACACATAGGTCAGTGGAACAGAATAGAGAACCCAGAAATGGACGTTCAACTCTATGGTCAACTAACCTTCAACAAAGCAGAGAAGAATATCCAATGGAAAAAAGACAGTCTCTTCAACAAATGGTGTTGGGAAAATTGGACAGCCATGTGCAGAAGAATGAAACTGGACCATTTCCTTACACCATGCACAAAAATAGACTCAAAATGGATGGAAGATCTATATATGAAACAGGAATCCATCAAAATCCCAGAGGACAACACAGGCAGCAACCTCTGTGACCTCAGCCACAGCAACTTCTTACTAGACACATCTCCAAAGGCAAGAGAAACAAAGGCAAAAATTAACTGTTGCGACTTCATCAAGATAAAAAGCTTTTGCACAGCAAAGGAAACAGTAAGCAAAACCAAAGAACGACTGACAGAATGGGAGAAGATATTTGCAAATGTCTTATCAGATAAAGGGCTAGTATCCAAAATCTATAAAGAACTTTTCAAACTCAACACCCTCAACATCCAAAGAGCAAATAATACAATCAAGCAATGGGCAGAAGACATGAACAAGCAGCAGTATTTAAAGAGGCATGTCCCAGCTGCCCACTGTCTATCAGATCATCTTAGGTGACAGAGTGCAAAGTTGTATCATGTAGCAGCTCTAGGAATTACCTGCTTCCTAACCTTGGGCAGGTTACTTAACTTCTCTGTTGTCTCAGATTTTTCATCCCTAAAACAGGGAACAATAAAATACTTATTTCTAAGGAATAAATGAGTTGATACATATAAAGCACTTAGAACGGTGCCTGACATAGTAAGTCTGCTGTGTTAAATACTATTTGGGGGCTCAAAAAGGTTCTTTTGGGAGTATTGAACAAAATTTGTTTCTCTCACTTCTTTTTCATCTCAGTTCACAGCATGACAAAATATCTCCCCACTCCAAATGCCACTATCCTCCAATTCCCAATCCCTTCCTTCCTAGTTTTTAATGCCATCAGGTTCCTGTTAAAAATGTGAGCATTCAGCATTTACCTAAACACTCGCCATTCATTGAGAAAATGCAGTGAGATTTCATTGTCCCCTGAATGAAGTTTCAAGTTCTTAGGATTCTAGTGTTCTTAACTTTTCTATCCTTTATCTCCCACTGCCCCATCCACCTCCTGTAGGATACCTCCAGTGAGGACTGCTTATCATTCCTCAAACATAGCTGAGCACTTTAATCTCTGTTCCATCTACCTGGAATGACTTTTTCCTCCAAACTTGCCTTTTCTTCCAGACAAAACTTTTATGTTATTTCTTATGAAAGATTGTCCCTGATTCACCCAGGCAGGCAAAATAACTTTCCCCTTCAGATTTTGATGTCATTTTCTCATGCCTTCTAAATGGTAGTTTTACACTAAGCCTTACTTATTTGTGGGTCTCTCCCACTTCCACCAATAAATCATTTAATAAACCCCAAAACTGAAACCGAAGTGATTGGCATCATCCTTGACAAACACTTGGTAAATAAACATCTCTTGAATCAGCGAATCTGCCCACCTCACACACAGAAACGTGGGATTCACAGAAAGCTTCTATTCCTAATACAGGAAGTATAGGCATCTCCTCATAGACATTCAGGGAATATTTATTGAGAAGCAAATATTCCCAGGATTTGAGCCTGGTGCCAGATATATAAAGATGAAAGTCTTTAACCTTGAGAGCTTTGAGACAGTTGCAGCCTCTTCTTGAGGACTATATTTAAATAGAGCAATTACAGCTGGTAAGCTATAATGTGTACCCAAGATATAAATAACCATGCCTGAGGAACATCTCAGCAGGCTTCACATGAGAGGTAGCATTTGTATTGAGTCCTGGAGGAGTTTTCCAGGTGAGATGATTGAGAATGGCAACCTTATAGAAGGAGAGGCATGATCTAAGGGACCAAGTTAAGAAAGAAACCAAGTAATAATTAGAAAAATTGGCATTTATTAAGTATGTGTTCTGTGTCAAGCACTATGTGAAGCTCCTTAATTATCACTATAAACTTAGGAGTTAGGTAGTGTTATTATTTCCATTTGACCAGAGAAGAAAAAACTGTGGTGTATTAGTCAGGGTTCTCTAAAGAAACAGAACCAATAGGATCTCTCTCTCTCTCTCTCTCTCTCTCTCCATCCATCAATCTAATCTCTCTATGTATTTCCACATAACTCTAAAGGCTGACAAGCCCAAAATTCGCTGGTAACCCTCCACAGGGAGAGTTACAGTTTGAGTTTGAAGACAGTCTGCTGGCAGAATTCTCTCTTTTGGAGGAGAAGATCAATCTTTTCTCTTAAAACCTTCAGCTGATTGGGTGAGGCCCATTACATTATGAAGGGTAATCTGCTTTGCTCAAATTCTACTGATTTAAATCTGAATCCTATCCAAAAAATACTTTCACAGAAATATCTGTAATAGCATTTGATCAAATATCTAAAGTACCATGGCCTAGCCAAGTTGACACATAAAATTAAAGATCACATAAATCCTATAGGGTAAAGGCCATTTAGTACAGTTTATATAGAAAATATGTGATAGAACTGGGATTTAAGCTACTTTATATTACCTACTCCACAGACACAGGAAAAAGTTAAATTTCTGGAAAGATCTAGGTCATATTCAAACCAAAACATTTAAGGCAAAGGCTGAGAGTCATAAATGGAAAAACTCGTGTCAGCTGCCAAATCCAAGTGGTCAGGCCAAGAGTTGTAAGCCAAGCAGAAGCAGAATCAATGTGGGAACAAGTGTTGAACAGGAAGAGGCTTTATAATGTCTAATCACCTTCTTGGGCAGTTGACTGCATGGATGTATTAGTGTATTAGTCTGAATTATAGGAAAAGTGGGCGTGAAGGCAAGTTGACTGGAATCTGGATAACCAACAAAAAGATTGTTGTGAAAACCCAGGTCCAAAATGACAGAATCCAAGCTAAGAATAATAACAAAATGGCTAACACAGATATGAAACAAGTCAAGTTCAAGTTCATATCTGGCAAATGAGAGAACTCTTGCCTCTATTAGGCAATTATATTTGATTAGTTAACCGGCCAGGTTCTCAGGGTTGCTGGGCACATGAAAACAAGGGGAGAGATTCGAAGACACATAAAGGACATCCAGGGAAAAACACGAGGAAGGTATTCAAGGAGAGGAGCCAGGCAATAGCTATTGTGCCATGCTAATAAATGTGTAGACTTGTGAAACCCTGAAAAGATACATGAGAAAAAAATGAGCTAAATTAGAAAATTATCCTATCTTCTGCTGAAAAAAAAAAAAAAAAGGACTCTAAAAAGATGAAGTGTAAAGAATGAATCAAAGAAAGATGAAAGGAAATTTATTGATTAGCAAGTCACTGTGCTGTGTTCTTTAGATATGTTCTCTATTAGATATTCTGAAAATAAGTGTTTATATACTTTTTACTTCAAGAAGATTAAGTAGATTGCCCAAGGACCCATAGCTGGTGACAGCAGATATGGCATGTAAGCTCAGAAATGGCTGTTTTCAAATCCCATGACATTTTCATTTCAGTAGGGCCACCTTCTGACAGAAGGACAAGCCAGGCACATCAGTGTCCCCTGAGTATCAGGGATGAGAAGATGTCAATTCCTTAACATTTTCTTTTCTTTTTTTTAATAAACTCTGTTGAAGGGTTCGGAGAACATTAAGAAACATCAAATTTGACTACCTTCAGGACATCACTTTTACAGATATAATATTTCACAAATGATTCTAGAACCAAAACACATATCCTCCATTCAGTATATAAAACCTGGCATAATCCAAGTATTATCCTCCTGCCAGTGAAGAAATTGAGACCATCCTAGGAATCCTCCCTCACTCTGCCCTTATTATTTTCTGCCACAGATGGTTCATTGGCAAAAGTCCAACTGCATGTCTTTCTGGTCCTAGGCCATGGTCTCATGTGTGGGGGCTGCAAATGACAGTATTGTGTTCCATGAGTTATCACTGCCCTCCTAGCTCCTGATGAACTAGGTGTGATCAGAAAGCAACTTTCTATTGGATTCTAGTGAATTAGAGCACAAAATACCAACCTGCTGTATCATTCATACCCAAAGTCAGCTTTAAAAGCTCAGGTAAACAGGTCAATAAATATAAGGAAATTACAATTGCTCATAAATTATAAATTCTTCAGCTGCCTATGTATTTTTCTATATAAACAGCATGATGAAAAAATAAAACTGATTATTTTATAAGCTATATAATAGAGAAAATACAAAAAGTATTTATTTATTTATTTATTTATTTTGAGGGAGAGAGAGAGAGAGAGGAGCAGAAGATGGGCAGAGGGAGAGGGAGAAGGAGAATCTTAAGCTCCGTGCAGAGCCCAACATGCAGGGTTTGATCTCATGACCCTGAGATCATGACCTGAGGTGAAACCAAGAGTCGGACACCTAACTGACTGAGCCACCCAGGTGCCCCCTAAAAGCATTTAAATGTCCAAGTTAACTAAAAGGAACTGTTACTTAAAATTAATGTATATCCACACACTCTTTGAAAATTTATGTAAAAAAATAAGTAAATAAAAAAAATAAAAAAAAAATTAGTGTTGCTTTCTACCTAAAAATCTCTTTTAATTTTCATGTGTGCATTGCCTGACTTGGTCATAAAAATATCCTATGGTATCTATAGGATACCAGTGAAGGAAAGGAATCTTCCTTTATTGAATTTTCAGGAAAATAATAGAGAAATACATGTGATATTTACCCAATCGCATGCTCAAAGACCAGCATGTAAATCATCATTCAATAAATACTTTTGAAGCACCTGTTACATGCTAGACTCTAGGGAGTCAAAGTTGTCAAGATATAACACCTACTCTGACAGAAGGCAAAACTTAGAAGAAAGAGATAATTAAGCAAGTAGTCTTATGCAAAGTAACCAGTGCTTTAAACATGAATAGATGACTAAATGGATGGGTAGGTGACAGACAGACAGATGATAGATGGCATTATGGACTGAATTATGTGCTCCTGAAATTCATATTTTGAAGCCCAACCCCCAATATGACTTTATTTGGAGCTAGGGCCTTTGAGAAAGTAATTAAGGTTAAATGAGGTCATAAGGATAGGGCTCTAATCTGGTAGGACTGATGCCCTTATAAGAAAAAGAGATACCAGAGGGCTCACTCCTGTGCTCTCTGTTTCTCTCTCTCTTGCTCTTAGAGCACACAGAGGAAAGTCCACGTGAGGACACAGTGAGAAGGCTGTCTGAAAGCCAGCAAGAGAGCCCTTACAAGAAACCAATCCTGCCAGCACTTTGATCTTAGATTTCTGCCCTCCACAACTGTGAAAAAATGGATGGTGTTTAAACCACCCAGTCTCTGATATCTTGTTATGGCAGCCCAACCACACAGAAACGAGGGTATATGGATAGAGAGATAGCAATGCGGAAGTAGAAGATGGGTTATCTAAATCTTGGATTGAGTAAATAGAGATTCAAGATTTGTTTCTCTCTATGATTCATTTATTTTAAGTTATAAGTGTAATGCATACTTATTTTAAGTTTACAACAATATGGAAGGCATGTAACATTTAAAAACATGAAAATGCTCTACTTAAGTCCAAGTCTTCAAAGGCAGGCACTGTTAAGGAGCTCAGTGTGAATACTTCCAGACCACTTAAAAGTCAGCTAATGCAACAGTGAGTCAGCAATACCTGGAAGGTACAGCAGATGGAGCAAAGCCAAGGGTCTGTGCCAAAGCTGAGAGGTATAAGCAGAGAGGAATGAAGTCCAATCTCTCATTCAGGGAACTGCAAGCAGATATGTATGGTTCAAGTTAGTGTAGATCATGCGCTTATATTAGTCAGGAAATGACAGGCACCACATCGTGAGGGTGTCAGAGAACTGGGCTAGAGATGGGAACACACAGTCCATAGAAAAAGCAAAACAGTTTATTTATTTATTTATTTATTTATTTTTATTTTTTGACAGAGAGAGAGAGACAGAGAGAGAGGGAACACAAGCAGAGGGAGTGGAAGAGGGAGAAGCAGGCTTCCCTGCTGAGCAAGTAGCCCGATGCGGGGCTCGATCCCAGGACCCTGGGATCATGACCTGAGCAGAAGGCAGACGCTAAACAGCTGAGCCACCCAGGCGCCCCAAAAGCAAAACAGTTTGTAAACACAGAAAAGATCCCTAGCTTTACTCAACATTAGAGACATTCAAATCAAAATAAAGTAAGGTACAGTTTCTCATTTTTCTGGTTGGTAAAACTCCAAATGCCTCACAAAATACTCTCTTGATGAGGCAGGGTGAATACATCATTCTCACACGTTGCCATTGGGAATACAAATAGTATAACCTCACAGACGGTGAGATTATAGCTAGCAAAATTATGGAGTTAGTCATCCTTTACCTAGCATTTCCTCTTCTGGAAATATATCACAAAGCGACACTGATAAAATATGAAAATACATAAACACAAGGAATTCAATGAGGTATTTTTTGTAAAAGGAAAAGACTGGAAACAACCTAAATATCTGCTAATAAAAGACTTGTTGAATAAACTGGTACATTTACTTACTGGCGCACTATGTAGCTATAAAAAAGAATGAGAAATGATTTTATAAAATAATATGAAGTGATCAGGAGGATATACAAATAAGTGGGGCGGGACCAAAATAAAAAAAAAAAGAATATATAGTAAGCTACATTTATCCTATGAGGGAGTTTAGAAATTATAGAAAATATATACATATTTGCTTATATATAAAAAATTGAAAGAATAAACAACAAAAAATGTAATAACCACCAACTGGTGAGACTGGTAAAGAATTCAAAGGAAACAGGAATAGAAGCTAGACTCTTCTGAATATGACTTTTGTATACTTGACTTTGGAACTCTGCAATATTCCATTTTTATAAAAAATAAATTAATAAATTAACAATAAATTATAAATCAAATTTGGAAGAAAAATGAAATGAAAGAACTTAACTATATATAAGGATAGTTGTCATACCAAATGACTTTAAAATTATAATTTAGGTCTAAATTGAGTCTCTTGCAGACAGCATATCAATGGGTCTTGTTTTTTTATCCAATCTGATACCCTGTGTCTTTTGATTGAGGCAGTTAGCCCATTTACATTCAGGGTAACTATTGAAAGATATGAATTTGACAAAGTACAGCTTCCTTTCTTGATCAAAACTCTTCAGAGTATAGGGATAGAGGGTACATACCTCAATATCATAAAAGCCATCTATGATAAACCCACAGCGAATATCATTCTCAATGGGGAAAAACTGAGAGCTTTCCCCCTAAGGTCAGGAACACAGCAGGGATGTCCACTATCACCACTGCTATTCAACATAGTACTAGAAGTCCCAGCCACAGCAATAAGACAACAAAAAGAAATAAAAGGCATCTGAATCGGCAAAGAAGAACTCAAACTCTCACTCTTTGCAGATGATATGATACTTTACTTGGAAAACCCAAAGACTCCACCCCAAAACTGCTAGAACTCATACAGGAATTCAGTAAAGTGGCAGGATATAAAATCAATGCACAGAAGTCAGTGGCATTCCTATACACCAACAACAAGACAGAAGAAAGAGAAATTAAGGAGTCGATCCCATTTACAATGGCACCCAAAACCACAAGATACCTAGGAATAAATCTAACCAAAGAGGCAAAGGATCTGTAGTCAGAAAACTATAAAATACTCATGAAAGAAATTGAGGAAGACACAAAGAGATGGAAAAATGTTCCATGCTCATGAATTGGAAGAACAAATATTGTGAAGATGTCAATGCTACTTAGAGCAATCTACACATTTAATGCAATCCCTATCAAAATACCATCCACTTTTTTCAAAGAAATGGAACAAATAATCCTAAAATTTGTATGGAACCAGAAAAGACCCTGAATAGCCAGAGGAAAGTTGAAAAAGAAAAGCAAAGCTGGTGGCATCACAATTCCGGACTTCAAGCTCTATTACAAAGCCGTAATCATCAAGACAGTATGGTACTGGCACAAAAACAGACACATAGATCAGTGGAACAGAATAGAGAGCCCAGAAATGGACCCTCAACTCTATGGTCAACTAATCTTCAACAAAGCAGGGAAGAATGTCCAATGGAAAAAAGACAGTCTCTTCAACAAATGGTGAAGGGAAAAGTGGACAGCCACATGCAGAAGAATGAAACTGGACCATTTCCTTACACCACACACACAAATAGACTCAAAATGGATGAAAGACCTAAATGTGAGACAAGAGTCCATCAAAATCCTAAAGAGCACAGGCAGCAACCTCTTCGACCTCAGCCGCAGCAACTTCTTCCTAGAAACATCGCCAAAGGCAAGGGAAGCAAAGGCAAAAATGAGCTATTGGGATTTCATCAAGATAAAGAGCTTTTGCACAGCAAAGGAAACAGTCAACAAAACCAAAAGACAACTGACAGAATTGGAGAAGATATTTGCAAATGACATATCAGTTAAAGGGATAGTATCCAAAATCTATAAAGAACTTACCAAACTCAACACCCAAAGAACAAAGAATCCAATCAAGAAATGGGCAGAAGACATGAACAGACATTTTTCCAAAGAAGACATCCAAATGGCCAACAGACACATGAAAAAGTGCTCAACATCGCTCGGGATCAGGGAAATCCATATCAAAACCTCAATGAGATACCACCTCACACCAGTCAGAATGGCTAAAATTAACAAGTCAGGGAATGACAGATGTTGGCAAGGATGCAGAGAAAGGGGAACCCTCCTACACTGTTGGTGGGAATGCAAGCTGGTGCAGCCACTCTGGAAAACTGTATGGAGGTTCCTCAAAAAGTTGAAAATAGCCTTACCCTACCACCCAGCAATTGCATTACTGGGTATTTACCCCAAAGATACAAATTCAGTGATCCCAAGGACTATATGCACTCCAATGTTTGTAGCAGCAATGTCCACAGTAGCCAAACTATGGAAAGAGCCAAGATGTTCATCAACAGATGAATGGATAAAGAAGATGTGGTATATATATATACAAATGGAATATTATGCAGCCATCAAAAAAAAAAAAACTAAATCTTGCCATTTGCGATGACATGGATGGAACTAGAGGGTATTATGCTAAGCGAAATAAGTCAATCAGAGAAAGACATGTATCATATGATCTCACTGATATGAGGAATTCTTAATCTCAGGAAACAAACTGAGGGTTGCTGGAGTGGTGGGGGGTCGGAGGGATGGGGTGGCTGGGTGATGGACATTGGTGAGGGTATGTGCTATGGTGAGCGCCGTGAATTGTGTAAGACTGTTGAATCACAGACCTGTACCTCTGAAACAAATAATACATTATATGTTTAAAAAAAAAAAAGAAGATAGTAGGAAGGAAAAATGAAGGGGGGGAAATTGGAGGGGGAGATGAACCATGAGAGACTATGGACTCTGAGAAACAAACTGAGGGCTCTAGAGGGGACCAGGTTGGGGGGATGGGATAACATGGTGATGGGTATTAAAGAGGGCACATATTGAATGGAGCACTGGGTGTTATATGTAAACAATGAATCATGGAACACTACATCAAAAACTAATGATATAATGTATGGTGATTAACATAACATAATGAAATTAAATTTAAAAAAATTATAATTTAACCAGACATCCTAATGATTTTTACCCAAAGAAAAAAAAAGAAGCACAGAACCAACCCAGTCAACCAAACCAAACCTCACACTTTCTAAAATAATCATCTGATCACTGTGTTGTCGGTGGAGTGACATTCTGGCCTATGATGGGTGTGTTGGGGAAGTAAGTAAATGAATATTGGTGCCCTTGACAACTGTGATTTTTGGCATGAGAGAAGGAACATATGGAAAGACTGATGAGGTTAAGTAAAAACCATATTGAATTGGAAGTGTTTGCATGAAATTACTATAAATTTCCCCTTTCAAAAATCTGCACTTTGTCTAACTGGCCACACACACAAAAAGATTAATGGCAATCAGGGGCCCAGAAGCAACAGGGACTTTTCTTATCTGTATTATAATCTCTAAAGAGCACATCTCATTAAAATGACCCAAAGCTCTTTGGAGAAATTCCTAAATCCAGGTCTCAAACAAAAAAGTGCAAACTGTCTTGATAACACAGAAGCTACTAAAGGCAATGGGGGTCATGACAAATGACTCAGGGGCCAACTGAGAGAGCTTCTCGCTGGCCACAAGTGGGATAACTTGAATAGCAGTAAGGCTAATGTGGTGGATTGAAACACACCAAATAACTTTATCTGTTAAATCTGTGAGTCCATAATTTTACAAAATAAAACCAAACTTACTGCTTACCTTTAAAAATGAAACCTCATTGTTAACGTTTAGAGAATTCTAGGCATAAACTCATCAGTTGAAAACTACGAAATAAAAGGAAGAATTCAAACATTTATTTACAAGTATTGAGTCATGTATGTTGCCTTTCTTTACAATATCTACTTCAGTGTTGTCAAGTAATGGATGACTGGTAATTTTTCTATTTAAGATAGTCCAGATAATAAATAAAGGACTGGTACAATTAGAATTTATTCTAAAACAAATTCAAATTTCTTCATAAGTAAAAGGAGTCAAGAGGATTATTCTCTTAACACCACATTGTATACTCTAGTTCTAAGCTCTCTTCCTTATTCATCAATCCGTGCAAGTCATTACCACTTAGATTTTATTCTTTTCTTTTTTTTAAAGAGTTTATTTATTTATTTCTTTGAGAGAGAGAGAGAGAATGAGAGAGAGAGAGCACATGAGAGGGGGGAGGGTCAGAGAGAGAAGCAGACTCCCCGCTGAGCAGGGAGCCCGATGCGGGACTCGATCCCGGGACTCCAGGATCATGACCTGAGCCGAAGGCAGTCGCCTAACCAACTGAGCCACCCAGGCACCCAGGTTTTATTCTTATTCCTCATTTACAAAACATGTAAATCAAACCCATGTTTTCTCATTACCTGTTTCCTTTCTGCTTTTATTTTGAGATGACAACACACTTCCCTCATTTCAGAGGCCTGAAAACATTGTCACGCACTCATTATCCTTTCCATGAGCTCTTGTATTAAAACAGCCACCAAGTCCCATCAATTTTACCAGAGCAGTATCTTTAAAACCCATCTCCTCTTCTCTCTTCCTTTTCTCAGCCCTAGCTTTAGACCAGGTAATCAGGGTCCCAGTCTTGGGTCCCACATCACAGGGGGTAATACTCTGGCCTTCCTCTGGACACACACTTCACCAAAAGATGGAAGTTTAAAGAGACCAAGAAAATTTTCCCACATGAACCTTACACATCCCATTCTAAATCATGATGAAGGTACCTAGGACCCTAGACTACCTTGCCCAAGTGGCCCCAAGCCTACCTCTCTGGGTCATCCTCCCAAAGACAGACTGTGTTCTTGACATGGCTGTTGGAAAAGGGGCTGCATGTGGAGCATGACCTTGGATGTCCCTGTGCTCAAGAGACCTTTTGTGGTAGGGGTGGATCCTGGGGTTGAGAGAGAAGGGGAGTGTGTAAGAGGCTGGGTGTTCCCAATGAAACTCTAACCATGGCTCTGCAAATGATGACACCAAGCCTGCCCCTTACTTTAGTTAGATGCTACCATCTTTGACAGGAACTACTACAGTAATCTTAAGACTGATTGCCCATTTCCTAAAAATTTGATTCAACCTTTCTAAAAATCTGGACTTTATGAACCAGCAGTGTGAGAATGGCCTGAGAACAAGTTATATGTGCAGAGTCCTCCTTTCTGACGTGGCATCTCTGAGGTAGGGCTGGGAATCTGCTTGTGCCCAAGCTCCCTGGTAATTCTGCATGTTGAAGTTTGTGGTAAAGCACTTCCTCTCTCCAGCGCATTCTATATACTTCTGCCAGATTAATATCAGTAAGGCTCAGTTTTAATCACATCATCTGCTTCTCCACACCTTACAATGGCTCTCCATTGCTTTAAACACCAAAGACAGTCTTCTCTACTCTTATTATGCACATACAGTTTTTCCAGGTGAATCACATGCTATTTCCATAATTTATCCTGTAGCTCAGTGGTACTTTACCTGTAAAGGGCTAGAGAGTATTTTAGGCTTTGCAGGCCCAAAGTTTAGTCACAACTACTCAAATCTAAAAAAAAAAAAAAAAAAAAAAAAAAAGTCATGACATTATGCAAATGAGCAAACATGGCTATGTTCCAATAAAAATTTGTTTATAAAAACAAGATTTGTCCCAAGGCCAGAGTTGAACTGACTTACTCTTCCATGAATACCCTCCATTTGTTCATGCTATTCCCTCTAATTTTGCATGTCCACGTCCTACTCAAGATCTATTCTGAAAGCTGATTCCTTTAAAATTTTTCCCTGAATGTCCTCAAAAAGAATCCCTTTAATGCCCATAACATGGTGCCTGACGGCTATTACCAACCTGTATTTTATTTATGTACCCTGTGTAGTATCTGGTTTTCTGGCTTTATTTGTTTATTCAACAAACATTTTGGTATAAATATAGACAGCAGATGTAGTGGACGTCTATTGCTTATGCCCACCACCATCTACTCACCATTCTACTGAAGGATCAACCCTTCCCTCACTCTATCCCTATGCTACACAGGGAATTGAGTGCACTCAGGAATCTAGGCTGTGCCCCTGACTCAACTGTGGACAACCAGAGCACTTGCTTCTACCTGGTTACAGTGATTGAGTTAGAGATGTACATGTGACCAGTCAGAGCCAATGAGACAGACCCCTGCTGGGACTGTGAATGGACTGTCCTCTCTTCACTCCCACCTGGTTTGGACATAACATATGAGCCTCGCAGAAGTTACTCTACTAGCACCAGGAGTCTGAGAGTGGAGCTCACAAGAAATAAGAGGACAAACTGTTTGGAAAGACTGGTTTTTGGAGAAATCATTTTTGGCCCTCTACACCAAGAACTAAAAATGCCCAAACTTTACCTGATACCCTCCAGACATGCCCCTCACCTCCCAGCCCTTTCTTTTACATGAAACAATAAATCCCCTTTTATCCTAAACCAGTTTAGGTTAGGTTTATTTAATTTGCTACCAAAAAAAAAGGAAGGAAGGAAGGAAAGAGGGAAGGAAGGAAGGAAGGAAGGAAGGAAGGAAGGAAGGAAGGAAGGAAGGAAGGAAGGGAAGAGAAAGGAAGGGAAGAGAAGGGAAGGGAGAAGAGAAGGGAGGGGAAAGTAGGGAAGGGGAGGGGAGGAGAAGAGATCCCTGTTTGGTAATGTAGGTCATCAATAAACTTCAGAAGAATAAGTAAAATGGGGTCATTACCCCATTACAGGGCATAGTGTCTAAAAATTAACAACTCTCCTATATCCAGATATCATCAAAAAAACAATGTAATATGTGATCTGATTTTTCAACATTTATTTTTTTTTATTATGTTATGTTAATCACCATACATCACATCATTAGTTTTTGATGTAGTGTTCCATGATTCATTGTTTGCGTATAGCACCCAGTGCTCCATTCTGTACGTGCCCTCTTTAGTACCCATCACCAGGTTACCCCCTCCCCCAACCCCCCTCCCCTCTAGAACCCTCAGTTTGTTTCTCAGAGTCCATAGTCTCTCATGGTTCGTCTCTCCCTACGATTTCCCCCCCTTCATTTTACCCTTCCTACTATCTTTATTTTAAATCATTCCAAAATCTTAGAAACTTGGAGAAACGGGAGCACAAGAAGAGATGGCATTTTATAGCTCATTTCAGAGGCCAACAATAGGGGTGACATTTATCTTCCATAACAAGGTATCTTGGGTGAAAACTCATTAGGCAGCAGTCTTGAAGCTCTCTCTTGGTGGCTGCAACACTTGTTTTAAGCTTAAAAAAATCCGAGAAGGAAGGAAAGAAAGCCAAATCTTCAGTGAATAGAACCCAGGCAGTGACAAAATGCTGGTAAACAGAGGAAAGCAGCTGCCTCTAGTGAAGTCTCTGAGCCACACATTACACAGGACAAAGCTGCTTTTTAAAATGTTGTTTTCAGCTGGATGAAAAATGATGTTTGCTCTCCTGATCTTTCAGGATTTTTCCTATCTATAAAATGGCCTTGCCATAAAAATCACTCTCAAAATGGAACAGCTAATATCAGCCTGACCATGAGACAATGGGCCTAGTTAAAAGGTTATTTATCAACATAAATGATCTTGCATATATGACACGTTTTTCTGCAGAAAAGGATGGAGTAATAGACCCATGCTTTTATAATGTAATGCCCTGTAACTAACGATTTTTTGAAAAATAATTTTGCATTCCTAACAATTTTATGAGGAAGCTAATGACTTGAAATGATGGATGGTTATTAAAAAAAAAAAAAGACTGACTTTGTGTGGTTAATGATTTCTCATAGCTAATGAGACAACACCAGTCCTACAATTTTAGGAAGTGCTGATTTCTGAGTGATAATTTGTCCTAAAGATGCTTACACTTTTACCCAGTGACTTGTATGTGAATCTTCGAAGATGGATTTCCATTCATATTGTTTTATTTTGTAGCATACACCTATATTGGATTATGACTTCTTTCAGTATTACAAGTGTTGAAAGAAAACTATCCAAATGGGTTATTTTGTTGTCGTCCAATCAGCACTGATGATGAACTAATAATAAGCTTCTTCTTTAATGAATAATAATGAACTTCTTCTTTGTTCTTTTAATGTCTTAAAACTTGTTGAACATAACTTTAAAGCAAAAAATACAGCAATTGAAACAAGCAATGCTGTTTCTTCTAGAGCCATTCTTTTTTTTTATTATTATGTTATGTTCATCACCATACATCATTAGTTTTTGGTGTAGTGTTCCATGATTCAGTATTTGCGTATAACACCCAGTGCTCCATTCAATACGTGCCCGCTTTAATACCCATCACTAGGCTAACCCATCCCCCTACCCCCCTCCCCTCTAGAACCCTCAGTTTATTTCTCAGAGTCCATAGTCTCTCATGGTTCGTCTCCCCCTCCGATTTCCTCCCCTCCGTTTTCCCTTCTTGCTATCTTCTTATTCTTCTTTTTTTTTAACATATAATGTATTATTTGTTTCAGAGGTACAGGTCTGTGATTCAACAGTCTTACACAATTCACAGCACTCACCATAGCACATGGATGCAAAAACTCTAGAGCCATTCTTAAGTGGGGTCAGTTCCCCACTCACACTCCTTGGCAATGTCTGGAGACAGTTTTGGTTGTCAGCTGACTGACGGGGGGTTGAGGGGGGAATACTACTGACATCTAACGGGTAGAGGCCAGAGATGCCTCTTGACACCCTGCCATGCACAGGACAGTCCCCGCAACAGTTAACAAGTCTAAAATGTCAAAAATGCCGACCAAGTGCTCCCCAAAAGTGGAATGTAAAAACTCAACTAATGAAAATTGTTGCTTTACTCTTTCACTTATGTCCAGCCCAATTCTTTATTCTTCATGAAACATTAGCAATCCTGATAAGCCTGGCTGACTGTGCACCCTCCCTCCAGCTGACAGACAATTTTTCTTTGCCCCTCAACTAGAGTGCTGCTCTCTTTCTAGCTTCTGGTTATCTCTACAATTGAAACCATGTTCTTGAAGATGGTGCTCACCACGTTCATGCCATCAACCTGCAGATATGCTGTTCAGCATCTGGACAGCCACTTGGCGTTTAGGTAATGCGGGAGAAGCAGGTGAATTTAATGCGGTTCCTTCTTATCTACCTAAAGTCCTGAGAAGATGAATTCATGAACTGGAACACAGAATGAAAAATAAAAAAGACCACAATTTAGAATTGGCTTCATAGCTTTAACTTAGTATTATCTTCAGTGTAATTGTGATTAAGTGGGAAAATGAGAAGTAATTTCCAGCTTGTTTCTAAGTATATTGGTTCTATCTGAATAGAGGAAAGACGACTTTATGGAATCTAATAACAAAAGGGCAGTCACTTTAAGACCTAAAATATGATTTCAGCACATGGCTCAAAGAGTTGGTAAATGTGCCATTTTACTTTGGCTGACACCTCTGTGCAGAATTCCAGAACAGTACTGTTCAGTCACCGCTTTGGCAGATTGCTATCACCCAGAGACCTTTTTATAAGACCAAAATCAAGCACTGTACTGTGAAATCCACCGTATTATTGGATCACGTAGATATACCCAGTGGTCTGGAGCTTTATGAGGTAAAATCCACTTCCAAGTTTAAGTAGCTGGCACCCTGAGATAAATGGAAAAACACTAACTAGCTTCTTCCAAGCTTAGAATGACCCATTATTATTGAGCAAGAAATTGCATGTAAAGGATTGCCCTGCTCAGACTAAGCTGCTCAAAAGGGGGTTGTCTGCATAACAAATTGAGGAAACAAGTTACTCTAATGTCACTAGTAGTGTGGCTATTCATGGATATTCTCCTTCTGGAAGACTACACTCGCATTGCAAGAGTTAATGGATGAGAGGGGAAGTCAATGGGTAAGATAGGCTACCATTTGGAAGGGACACAATTTTGTTTCATTTTAAAAATTCTGGGAGCCTAGTTTGTATATACTACCACTGGAATATTTTTTTTTTTCCCTCTGAGGTGACTTAGGTAGCTGATCTGAGTTAGTAGATTATCAAAAATACTATGGCTCCTTTTTAGAGGTATTGAACATTTTTTTTCCTAATATCCTGTTTTGCAAGGTCGAGGTTGGTTCTGAGGAATAGTTCTCCATGACATGTAAGCCCATTCTCTTCTGAGAATATAATTTAAATTCTTAATAAAAATGCAAAGAGTCATAAAAAGTATCTGAAAGAAATAGGATATTAACATGAGGGATCAAACTGAAAGGAGTTATTTTGAACCATGTTATGATATCTTATTCCTGAAACTTCTCTAAACATAATTTCCAATCATTTAATGACTCAGGTGAAACAGAAATGTCATTCCATTGTGGTCTCTTTTTTATTATAAAATATGATGATAGTACTGGACAGTACTACATGGTATAAATGCTTTCAAACCACTCCTAGAAAATGAAGAGAGCCTCTTACTTAACTGTAGATATTTCTTTTTTTTATTTTATTATGTTATGTTAATTTCTGAGATGAATGATGATTATTTGAAATTACATTTCCTACTAAAACCTATATTTTGCCTCCAAAACTTAAGATTCAAATTATTTCCATTTAAACTGTCTTTCACTTACTGAAAACCTTATATTTAGTGCTGCTTAAATGAAAGACCCTCTACCTGACATGTTAGGAATATGGCAGCTCCTTGAACACTTCTTAGCTTGAGATTATAACAACTGTGGGAGAAGAAATTTAAAAGGAGGGCAAAAGTGGAAAGAAGATAATAAGGTGCATGAAGGAGTCTATTTCATGCTGGTATCGACAAATTATCTTCAGTCCCTGCAGTGTAAGATTTTGTATACAAACGAAAAGAAAATGAAACAATTTCATTTATTTATTTCTGCTAAAATTTTATTAGTGTCTGAAATATTAAAATAATGACATGCATATGGGAAGTAATTTTAAGTAGGAGCGGCCACATATGCTTGAAATGCAGAATTAGTTACAACCCATTGCAAATGTTATAAATAGGTCATATTTTCTTATAGAAGTTAAAATATTTGAGTAAAATCAAAGGAAAAAAACTAAAAGAACAGAATAATACATAAAGGAAACAAAAGCAAGGTGAGGAAAGTCATCATGCCAAGAATGCAGCCTCAATTTATATTTTGTTATCTGAGTCATAAGAATATCGTTTTTATTTAAAAATCTCTGTTGAAAATTTTCTATCAACCTCAAGACTTCAATCAATTTGAAAAATCGAGTAACTAAATATCTTTAGAACTGGAAGGCCCTTAAGTCTGATCTTGTTCAAATTTCTTGCTATTTCATATAAAGAAATTGGAATTTGGTTAGCTGTCTTTTTCCAACATCA
Source organism: Mirounga leonina (assembly GCF_011800145.1). Classification (NCBI taxonomy): domain Eukaryota; kingdom Metazoa; phylum Chordata; class Mammalia; order Carnivora; family Phocidae; genus Mirounga; species Mirounga leonina. Next base: position 15,807,714 of record NW_023270825.1, on the reverse strand, counting down.
GGGCTGTAAGTAACTCAGCTGAATTCAAAGGTGGATTTTCCTTTTCCCAAATGAGTCTTGAGATTTAGGATTCACGTGAAAAAATTAGGCAATAAAGGAATTAAGTAATCAACTGATGCGTGGGGCAAAGTAGTGATGAAGAATTTGATGAATTGGGCATCTGAGAATATTTCTTTCATTTTAAACACAAGTTGACATTAATATTAACGGTAAAGGATAGGATTTTTGCCTGTATGCCTGTATTTATAAATGCCCTAGGTACTGGTATCTTAAATTGAATAATTATTGAGTACTTTTCTGGGGTTGGGAGTTTGATGTGGTTGAATGGAAATTCACTGAAATGAAACTAGATTACAATGATCATCAGGGGAGACCCCCTTTGCCATTATACAGATGAGCCAAACACTGGAAAACAGCTCCAGTACATCTGCTTATAATGTTGTTTGGCATTTGCAACAAGATTATTTGGATCATCTGTGATATCTTAACAATGATCCAGTTCCCAGCTTGCTAATAATTCATGCATTTCAGTATAGAAAGAATACAACTTGTTGTTCATGCAGAAATAAATAATATGTAAGCTTTATTTTACTCAGAAATGAACATTATAAATAATTCTAAATGAAGTGTTGTTTTTTTTTTTCTCCCAGTTATACACTCTGAATTTCCTGGATGCATTAAGTAGAGGGCTTTACCAGGATGCGGGCTCTACTGCAAAGTCAGTATTTTATGGATGGCTATAAAACACATTATTAGAGATCGAGATGGAGGTACATGCACCTTTGCCTGATCAGAGAGTTAACACTATCTACACAAAAACAACTCAGAAGCTAAACTTTCCAAAGGAAAATCATGACAGTTTGTAACTAACTCAGGTATGATCTGGTCTTTGACTACAGTCTTAGGCAAGGACTCTTGGCTCATGATCGAACCCACATCAGTGGTCCTCGGATTGGTTCATCATGAGACACCCCTGGGGCCCACCCAGGTATCCTAGAAAAGAATCTCTGGGGAAAACATCATAGAATGAGTCAGGTAAAGCAGAAGTAGCCTTCTATTTTGGTCTCTTTTTTGTTATAAAAGATGATGATAGAATCAGAGAGTACGGCATGGTACAAAGTCTTCCAAAAAAAGCCACTTCTAGAAAATTAAGGGAACCTCTTCATTAACTGTAGATATTTCTATATATATATCTGTTATATTATGTTCTTTTTTTAATTAAATATTTTTTTATTCTTATGTTAATCCCCATACATTACATCATTAGTTTTAGATGAAGTGTTCCATGATTCATTGTTTGTGCATAACACCCAGTGCTCCATGCAGAATGTGCCCTCCTCAATACCCACCACCAGGCTAACCCATCCTCCCACCCCCCTCCCCTCTAGAACCCTGTTTGTTTTTCAGAGTCCATCATCTCTCATGGTTCGTCTACCCCTCCGATTTCCCCCGCTTCATTCTTCCCCTCCCGCTACCTTCTTCTTCTTCTTTTTTTTTCTTAACATAGATTGCATTATTTGTTTCAGAGGTACAGATCTGAGATTCAACAGTCTTGCACAATTCACAGCGCTTACCAGAGCACATACCCTCCCCAGTGTCTATCACCCAGTCACCCCATCCCTCCCACCCCACCCCCCCACTCCAGCAACCCTCAGTTTGTTTCCTGCGATTAAGAATTCCTCATATCAGTGAGATCATATGATACATGTCTTTCTCTGTTTGACTTATTTCACTCAACATAATACCCTCCAGTTCCATCCACGTCGTTGCAAATGGCAAGATCTCATTCCTTTTGATGGCTGCATAATATTAGATTATGTTCTATATATATATCTGTTGTTATATTATATTCTATATAATATCTGTATTAAAAAAAAAACAAAAAACATCTCCATCTGCTTTTGATGATCCACCAGACTTGGGGATCACTGTCTGGATGAAATTCACTTTTAACCAAAATAAAATTTAGAAGAACTGAAACTCAAATCTATTTTTTTGTAAAACGAAAATCTTTCAAATATGATGGGATCTCAGTATATAAAGGAACCTCACAAAAGGTAAATTATTCAAAAATTTATTCTTCCGTGAAATGTAGTGGGTTGATAAGGCTTGGGGTTTTGTATAGGATAGAACATTTTCTTAAAATAGAGTCTATTTGAAACAAACAAACAAAAGCAGAAACAGACCCATAAATACAGAGGTACAAGAGAACAAACTGATGGTTGGGGTGGGGGGAGTGGCAAATACAGGCTTCCAGTTATGGAACGAATAAGTCACTAGAATAAAAGGTACAACATAGGGAATAGAGTCAATGGCATTGTAATAGCATTGTATGGTATCAGATGGTAGTTATACTTGTGGTGAGCATAATATATAGACTTGCTGAATCACTATGTTGTAAACCTGAAACTAATTTAACATTGTGTGTCAATTATGCTTCAATTAAAAAAAAAAAAAAAAGCAGGAGAGAGAGAGAGAGACCATTTGCACCGGATCCTAACACCTAGTGAATGAATTGCTCACATCTCAGTGAAGAATTACATTAAATAAAATTAAATTTTTATTTAGGTTCTACCAGTCCTCCAATTTATGGCATTGCAAGGTGACATGGTTTGTGTGTGTTTTGACATTCCACAAACTTTGACAAAAGATAAAGATTTGTTGCATCCAGGAATTCAACAATCCAATGATTGTTCCTGATTCAAGGTGACTTTGAAATGAATTCATTCAGTAAACATTTACTAAAAGAGTGTTTTGTGCCAGGTCCTGATTTGTCTGATAAAGTAAAATTCTTTTATTAGTTCAATGTCCATTAAAGGCATTACAAATCATTTACTGATTTTTTATAGACATATTAAGAAGTATCAGGTACCAAAATATATAAGAAATAGGGTGATTCAATTCTCAAGTATGAAATACCAGTTATGCAGGACTGGCTGTTCACTCTGTTCTGTTTAGTTCATTCATTCATTGTACCATTGTGATGGTCAATGCCCTGGCTAGAGGTTAGAAGCACAAATGAGGATGCTGAGTTCTGGGGGCTCACAGTTTAGAGTGAAAATATCAGGAGTCTAAAGAGTTAGTATTTGTGTCTTTCCAGGATGTCACAGATTATCTTTGGATTTAAAAAAAATAATAAAAGGGTACATCTTCCAATAGAGAAAGGTCTAAGGAACCTTTTAGTGTAAGATACGAAGATGCTATATTAAAAAATAAACCATGTTTTATGTTGTAGAATTGTAGACCTCAGAACAATACTTTATTTGATGTAATCACCTTCTCACATTCTTTTTAAGATAGACTTGGGTTTTGCCAGATCTGAAGGCTACATTTAAGAGTTTAACTTGCACATTTACATATATATTGAGGTCATGGCTTCTAGTATGTTTGCATCCTATTGACCAAACCAGCTTTTAATAATGATCTTGTATTACTTCGATAAGTAATTATACTTCATCAAAATTCAATTTGACTAAACCCACTTTCATTGTGCAGAAATTTTGCTATAGTAAGATTCAAGTATTGGTGGATATGTTTTTATAATTTCTTCCTATGTTTTACCCAGATTTAATTCTTTTATGATTTGAAATATCAACTATAGAAAAAGAGATATGGTATATGTACTTAATTTCTCAAACAGGTTTTGCTGGTTTAAAAAATGTTTTTCTAGCTTACACAGCCCCATTCCTAATGACATTGATGACCTTGCTCTGGCTAAAATTGTAAGTAACACCCACATTTCAGTTGAGGTGTCCCCTGTGTATCAAGAACCAGAAAATTGCATGGCCAGCAGAAATCCAAAACCCTCCCCAAAAATCCGTGCCAATGCTCAGAGGATTATGTTTTCAAACCCTCATTTGGCACCCACATTGCCTCTGCCTTCACATATATGCGTTGTCTGTGTTATGCCATGTTGCTCTAGATAATGAGGTTCAATATAATTTCATTGCAAAAACAAACAACAATGAATACACATATATCACAACATGAAATATTTGTGAGTATAGAAAACTTTCCCAAAAAAATTTAAAGAGGAAGAGACACAGAAATAGGTTACCTTCATCCTAATTTCCTAATTTCTCACTGGAAGACTCTAGCCTTACCTATGGGACAACACCATCCCTCGAGGAGCAGGATCACGTGCTCCCAACTGCAGTGGCTGGTGGAGAAATCTGTATCTAATCAGGATTCATGAAACTAGTAGAGATTTTGACTGGAAAGACTATTTCTGGATTTCACTCTTGGAACTTCCAGAAGCCATCTTGTGATCACAGGGAAATGAAAACACAAGAAAAAGAATCAAACAATGCATCTTGCTTACCTAGTTCAAGCCCTAAGTCAAACCAATCTGTTTTCTCACTTGCAATTAAGGGAGGCAGTGAATTTTTATTTGTCCCTTAGCTTTTTTTTGTCACCTGCACTAATGGATAGAAAGACTGAAGACATTGTCAACTATGTGATCCATTGTCTCATGTAAAATTAATATGAAAACATATTTAAAGAATTCACAGGCAGAGGGATAGTCTTCTTTCATGTTGACCTTATTTTTCCTTAGCTAAGATAACATAATTAGATAATATAACATATTCTAATTTTTTAAAAAATTAAGTTAATTTAATTTAGTTCTTTTTTACCTTAATTAAAGCCATAATTTAATTTTGTGGCCCACTGTAATAAACATCTTTGCGTAGGTTGGAGTACAGTCATCTTTTTACAATTTTATTTATTACCCCACTATATTTTGTCTTTATTTTAATATTCCCTCTGTGTCAATGTCTTTCACTAAAAACCATTTTAATGGCAAATTCTTAATTGTTCAGAATAAAATGGAATAAATCTTCTAGATTTCTCTATTACTAGTTAAAAATCCTCCTTTAGAAGTGTTATTTGTAATAATATCAAAATTTTGCATTGAATTAACAAAATAACACTAGTATAATTTAACAGATAAATCAGCTTGTTAAAACTTGTCTAAGACATTACTCAGAGTTATAGGAAATGGGACAGACGGGGCTGCAATCCAAATCAGTCTGGAAGGAGAAAGATAGTAAGGGGCTGTGTCAAGGAATAAAGAGAGAGAAAGCCATCAGCTCAAGTAAAATAATCTGAGAGAAAGTTATATAAATGTTTTCCAAAGACAGATCATAAATTATAGTTTATGAGACTGTTTATTATTATTACAAAGGAGAGAATAAGTCAATGCTTCCCCCTACCCCAAACATTTCTCAGATAGGGAAACCAACAAACTAAAATCTTTCTCCAACATTCAAGCCTAGAATAAATTTGCTTTCTTCAACCCAGTTGATGATACCAACTTTTTTTTTTAAGATTTATTTAATGGGGTACCTGGGTGGCTCAGTCAGTTGAGAAACCTACTCTTGATTTTAGCTCAGGTTTTCCTCTACTCCTCCACCCCCCACCCTCACTTTCTTTCTCTTTATAAAATAAATAAAATAAATATTGATGATACCAATTTTTTAAAAAAAATTATCTATTTTTTTGTCAGAGAGAGAGAGCACAAGCAGGGGGAGAAGCAGAGGGAGGAGCAGGCTTCCTGCTGAGCAAGGAGCCCAATGCCAGACTCAATCCCAGGACCCTGGGCTCATGACCTAAGCCAGAGGCAGATGCTTAACCCCCTGAGCCACCCAGGTGTCCCAATGATAACAATTTTTTTAAAGTTTTTTTTTTTAAGATTTTATTTATTTATTTATTTATTTATTTGAGAGAGAAAAAGAGAAGGAGAGAGTGTGAGTGGGGGGAAGGGCAGAGGAAGAGAATCTCAAACAGACTCCACCCTGAGCACTGAGCCCATCCTGGGCTCCTGCTCCAACGCAGGACCCTGAGATCGTGACCTGAGGTGAAACCAGGAGTCAGATGCTTAACTGACTGAGCCACCCAGGTGCCCCTGCCCCCTGAGGATACGAATTTTAATATTGTTCCATTTGTGTAAATTCCTAAGTCTTTACCTTTTTATCTATAGTGTGTAAGGTGATGGCGTTGCCTGTGTGTTTTGCTAGTCTAAATGTTGTTTCCTTTTACCCTGCGTTGCACATACATAAACATGTATTTGAGGGGCACCTGGGTGGCTCAGTCAGGTAAGCATCTGTCTTCGGCTCAGGTCATGATCTCAAAGTTCTTAGATAGAGCCCCGGGTCAGGCTCCTTGCTCAATGGGGAGTCTGCTTCTCAGTCTCCCTCTGCCCCTCCCCACCACTTGTGTGCTCTCTCTCTCTGCTCTGTCTCTCTCTCAAATAAATAAAATCCTAAAAAAAAACAACATGTATTTGAGGTTGTAATTTTTTAATGATTATTTCTATTAATGAGTTGCAAGTGTCTTTTGCAAGGTTCTTTTTAAAGAATGGAAGTCTGTCCTTACACGCATCTTGGAATCTGAAGTCTAGAGAACTTAACAGTTACATTTCTATAAAAATGCATTACTTCTTTTTTTTTTAAGATTTCATTTATTTATTTGACAGAGAGAGAGAGAGACAGCGAGAGAGGGAACACAAGCAGGGGGAGTGGGAGTGGGAGAGGGAGAAGCAGGCTTCCCGCTGAGCAGGGAGCCCAATGCGGGGCTCGATCCTAGGACCCTAGGATCATGACCTGAGCCGAAGGCAGACGCTTAACCAACTGAGCCACCCAGGTGCCCCAAAAATGCATTACTTCTTGACATCAGGTCTTAATATTCTCAGGTCACAGTTTTTGGTTGTTGTTGTTTTGTTGGGGTTATGGTTTTAAGATTTTATTTATTTATTTGACAGAGTGAGAGAGCACAAGCAGGGGGAACACTAGAGGGAAAGGGAGAAGCAGGCTCCCCGCAGAGCAGGGAGCCCAATGTGGGACTCAATCCCAGGACCCTGAGATCTTTGCTGAGCATGCACACATCCTCAAATATATGCAATACATTCTAGATTCCCAGGAATATGGTGGAGCTCTTCAAAGACCCCTATAGATATCTCCTTCCCCAGTTCTTCCTTTGGTATTTTTTTATCAGCTTCTTGATTGCCCCAAGTGTTATCATTGCCTCAGATAGCTTCAATTTTACATAATTGCTGCTGATTGTTTTCTACAAGTATAGACTCAGGATGAAAAGCCATTTGTAGTGAATGAGCTCTGAGTCAGGACACATAAAGATGAGTCCTGTAAGTGGGTGTTAGATATGAGATTCTGGCAGTTCCTCTCTGTTCCTCCAGTGCCTGCTGGGTTTACAAGGTTACATGATTAGGAAACTTTTGTTTTCAAGACTACTTCAAAGCTAGAGAGAAAGGGATGGGAATATATTTAAATGCCACAAAACTATCTGTCCTTACTGAGATCCATCCATTTTTCTTTGAATAAATGTTCCTTGGATTTTTGCAGGCCTTTGGTTAATTCCCAGAGTTCTGAAAAAGTTGATTTGGACAATTTTGAGTCAGTAGTCTCACTGTTTTTATGGTAGAGTAGATTGTTGGGTGATTTTACTCTGTCATTCCCATACTCCCACATATTCATACAGGGTAAGAGTCCCTTATTAAACCATTTATTGTTCTTTATTGATCTTAAAATAATGAATATGTGGGGAGTCTTCCCAATGTTTTCTAAGTTGGACAATACATGCACAACTATATCACTTGGAGGATTTCTTCCTTATTTGTAGGAGTAACAGCAATCTCCTAGGTCTGGTCCTCTTTCCAAATGAACTCTAGTGTTAGCAGCTTGGGGGTTTTAAATTAGGGGTATCATAGCTGGATTGATTGGGTTGGTAGCTATTTTACATGACATAAATAGTTTTTGTATTAAATAATACATCTGTTTTTATTCTGGGAAGGGGAAAGACACTCTGAGCATGTCTTTAGAAAATTTTCATGAGTTGAGCTCAAACAGATTTTTGATAACTCTTCTTACTGATTTTATTTAAATTTGAAGTGTTTTGAACTCCCAGATGCGATTGTCATAAACCATAGATAGATATTCTCTTTTATTATAAGCCGGGTGGGGGGGACATGTATAATTACATAATCAGAGTTTTAAACTCAAATAAATGGGCGCCTGAGTGGCTCAGTCATTAAGTGTCTGCCTTCGGCTCAGGTTATGATCCCAGGGTCCTGGGATCGAGCCCCGCATTGGGCTTCCTGCTCTGTGAGAAGCCTGCTTCTCCCTCTCCCACTCCCTCTGCTTGTGTTCCCTCTTTCGCTGTGTCTCTCTCTGTTAAATAAATAAATAAAATCTTTAAAAAAAAAAAAAACCTCAAATAAATTCTTAAATATAAATTGTTCATTTTAAGCATATAATCTAAATAATTAGAATTTCACTAAATAAGGCAAAACAAAAAAAAAAAACAAACAGACATCCTTCTGTCTGCTATCCATACTCGTTCACTAAATGTAAAATGCTAATTTCCATTGGCTGTTCTTCAAAAATGATGTACATTGAACATAATACTCATTATTTAAGCAGATTTCAATGAATGTTGAGAAAAGGAGGAAGTGAAGATTTTGTGCATGTAAATGTGTTTTCAGTCTGACTTTCCAAAGAGCTCTTTATTTACAAATAAAACACTTTATTGCTTATCTTGTAAACACATGTCCAAAGTGGATGAAAAGCTCTCAGGAAAATTGTTAATATTACTAAGGTAAAAAGTACTTTCTACAGGTATAGAAAATGACTTTCTATATTATTAACATCATAAAGAAAAGTTTATTTTAAGGGAACTTCAAAGAAACAGCAATTTATAAGATTTTGGATTTGACTGACATCTAGACGCTTAAGATAACTCTAAGAACACTGGCCATTATCAATATTGAAGAATTACCAAGTACTGAAAGTTCATTAAATATTCTGTTTCATTATGAGGCTTTTATCATTGTTCATGAGCTTTTTACAAAAACTATAATGTTAGAGCCTAAACTATACAACAACCAAGTCCTTCTGGGCATTCTAGAAATGGATCCACTTATGAGGATCCCGCAGTAAATCAAAAGTAAACTGAATTCTACTCTTGCTAGAGAAAAGTGTGTTTGATATACTATGTTTTAAGTAACTAGTATATTAAAAGAAACAAAGAGGTTATGATATGAGAATAAGAGCTCATAGACATCAGCCTAGCAGCATAGCATAACATAGGAATCTTGAAGCCCTTGATTCTGCCCTTATCTGATATGCAGTCTTGGGCAAATTGCTCAACTTTCTGTATATAGTTTTCCCATCTGTAAAATGATAATGTTATTACTCACATTTCATGGTGCTAACCAAAATAGGTCAATATATAATAGCTGATTATTTTTAAAAAATCAAAAATGTTTATTACGGAGTAGAAGGCCAAATTAGTTGGGACAATCTAAGGTGAATGTAAACTACTTGGCCTTAGGTCCAAAAGACCAAGAGGTCTTTTCCAGGAGAGATGAGTGGAAAATTCAAGAAGTTTTTGAAAATAGTGTTGGGAATGATTGACTTCTTCCTCTCTATTCAAGGCACAAACGTCAGGTGATCTGTGCTGTATTGGATGGGTTTCCATGTGGATTCAATTAGCATAGTACACCACCTTTAAAGGACTAATCTGAGGAAACTGGCCCTGTCAGGTGTGCTGATGAACTAGCCCCAGTCCAGAGAAGAATGTGATGGATAGCGACCTACACCTACCTTCTTACCCACAGCTTCCAGAGAAAGGTCTGTGAGGAGATCCTACATCCTGACATACATGTCATCCACAAATGGGATGGGATTTTGTATAACTAAAGAACATAGTGCTACATCATGGTTAAGATCCCTGGCTCAGTTAGACTGCTTAATCCTCCCCTTACTAACTATATGATTTGGGCTGAGACTCAGTTTTCATTATACATAAAATAAAATAACTGCAATCAATCCAAGAGGATTATTGTGAGCCTTCAATGATATTATGTATAGAAGGTACTTAGTGAAGTGACAGGTACATTATAAATACTCACTATATATTGATATAGCAATAAACTATTATTAATAAAGATCATAACACATAATCAGAATTGCTAATGATATATGTGCAGGGAATATTTTCACCTAAAATAGCCCATAAACATTTGGTAAGATATTTGCAGAAGGAATCCAGTTATTTGTTGTAAATATGTCTGATTCTGGAAGGTTTCTGGTTATAACCCATGAGTCCTCACAAGCTCTTGTACAGTACAAATTTCTTGAAGTGGAAATTCCTAAACCGTGTACAATGAGTTAGATTTAGGAAGAACCTGATATTTGAACCCAAACAGCACCTTTAAAAAAACACAAATGCAATCATGACTTATTGCGAATGAGCTGTCCACAGTCACAGCCCCACTGCAAAGCTGCTGGAGCAGCGCAAGGGAAACTGGGAAACAGAGTGGCTGGAAATTCATTTGAAGAGCTCAAGCTTTTAGTGAGAGATAGACCAAGTTGGTTTCAGGATATTATCCTAGTGTTGGTTTACCATCAGGGTAATATCTGCCCCCGTTAAGAAATAGGCTGGGTGATAATCAGCATTTGTATTTGTACATTAGATTTCTGTCCTTTCTTGAAATGTTTTGGTGAAGATTTGGAAGAAAGACACCAAATAAGAGGCATTTCAATGAACTAATCATGAAGTGAAAAAGATGCCTGAAAACTGCATTTTGACCAATTACAACTAATACAAGACAAATCTAGAGTGGGAAGAGTCCTTTAAAATGTACTCTTCATTGTGCTTAAGGCAGAGCAACTGGTGTTGAGCAATGATGTTAAGATTCTCAGGAAATATGAATTGAGATTTATCACTTTTCTCAAAGACAACTGAAGGAATATAAAATGTATTAGGGATTGATCAGTGCTCTTATTTGATGAGTATATCTAGAATAATCCAGTTTTTAGATATATACACATTTCTTTTGTGCCTCAGATTTCTCACCTGTGAAATGAGGATGGGATTGCCAGACAAAATTGAGGATGCCCAGTTAAATTTGAATTTCTGATAAACAATGAATAATTTTATTCATATGTCCCATTCAATATTCGGAACATACTTACAATAAAATTTATTCATTGCTAATCTGAAATTCAAATTTAACTGGGCATTCTTTATTTTTATTTGCTAAATTTGCCAACCAAAATGTGGATAATAATGAGTTGTAAAGATTAAAAGAATTAATACATATTAAGCACTTAGGACTGTGTCCAACACACAGGAAGTGCTCAATTAATGTTAGCTTTTAATAAAATGACTACTATTATCACCCTCATGTGAAAATAAAAGACTTTTTTATGAATTGAAACCTGCTATCATTTCCCATGTACAAATATTTGGCTATTCATATATCCAAAAGTTATAATCACTCCATGCAATTAATTTTTTAACCTGAATCCATGCTACTTGGGCCTTATGTTCTTGCATGGATTGCAATATGATGTTTATCTTGCTTATAGCTTTTGGTTTGCCAAATTAATCCTTTAGGAATTAATTGTTCCTCATTAGAGCATGTATTCCCCAATTTGGTAATCTGTCCATTAGAGAAAAATAGAAAAATGATATCTGGCTTTGTATGAATGTCATTTGGCTGGTCTCTTTCCAGGTACTGATGGATAAAATAAAACTGTCTCAATTCAAGATATATTTCATGTATTTTCTAATAAGAGAAATGGAGAAGGCTAATAATTTGAACTATTAGTCTGTGCATATCATACTTCATGTCCCCAATTTCTTTTCACTCGGTCATAATTTCTGTTCTATTTTTTTTAAAGATTTTATTTATTTATTTGAGAGAGAATGAGATAGAGAGAGAGAGCATGAGAGGGGGGAGGGACAGAGGGAGAAGCAGACTCCCTGCTGAGCAAGGAGCCCGATGCAGGACTCGATCCTGGGACTCCAGGATCATGACCTGAGCCGAAGGCAGTCGCTTAACCAACTGAGCCACTCAGATGCCCAATTTTTGTTCTATTTTGATCCAAGAGCCACAAGGCCTTGGTTTGCTCCAAGGATTTCTTATCCAAAAAAATTTATCACAACTGTCAAATTCTTATGTTTATTTGGGCCACATTAAAGTGTAAAGATAATTTAAAGAATACAGGATCCAATTCTATCACCACTAGCCAGGCTAGAAAAGACCTTTTAAGCTGAAAAAAAAAGAGAGAGAGAGAAAGAGAGAAGAAGAAAAGAAAAAGAAAAAAGAAGAAGAAGAAAGAAGAAGACTTAGAGGGGAAACAAGAGTATTTGCTATTGGTGAAGTCACAGTCAGTCCTCATTCCTAGAAGGAGGAATAGAACCCCAGAGAAATCTAGGTACTAAGAATGTGAGAGAATATGCCCCCTTCCTGCCTGACTGCCTTGGGAATTGACAAGGTTCTCAGATTCTTCAACCTACCATAGCACTGATGTGTGGAATATAGATGGCAGCATGGTGATCCTAGGAAGGTAGCTTGGGATAGCTCAAAGTCAAGTTCTCATACATATTGTAGGGGCATAAATCGTTACCCATGTCATCTCGTGTAGTCAGACTGTTCCAGACAGACACAAAGGGCCAGCAGAGTCAGAGGGCTTCTCCCAGGGGATAAAGTAAAGACCATACAACTAGATACCAAATGACAAAGTAAATATCTCTGCAGATACTGTCATGAAATAGTTCAGGCCAATGATCAGAGGCAACCCCTGAGGACAGGATGCTATGAATCCCTCCCAACCTCCAATTTAATGCACCTCCAATGAGAAATGATGGAGGAGAAGTAGCCTACATTGCTTGAGTTTTTTCCTAAATCAAGAGAAAACACTGAGGTGGCTCTTTTCATCCTGGATTGGGGGGTGGGGTGGGTGGGTTTAAGAATTTAAGATGGAAAAAAAATCTATTTATTGTAACAAAGAAACTTGCATTTCTCATTCCTCATCCAAAGCTCCTGTGGTGTATGAGGCTTGAAGATTCATATCTGCCTTTAATAATTATAAAACCAGTCTAAATACAGCTTATACTAAACATGTACATAACAAATTTATGAGAGGGTTTAAATGAATACTGATTAGATATATAAAAACATTCACACAGACGTTAAGAAGAACAATAATTGAGTGCCTACTATGTGATAGGCATCAGACTAGGTGCTTTATAAATGTATTTACTTTACTTTTGGCCATAATCTTAAGAGATTGGCAACTTTACCAATATTAAACCTGAGGTTCAAAGGGATTAAGTTGTCCAAGTCTCATACAGCTTGTAAGTGGCAAAGGTTGGGTTGGAATGAAAGCCATTTACTTTAAAATAGAAACTCTTTGGGATATCAGAACACAGTCTCTCCCTGCTAAACATCATTTGTTACCAGTCACTGCTCAACTTAACCTGAGATGGCCCAACTGAAATATATAGGGATTTTCTAACTTTCTTTCATCTGTATTTCAAGAATACAAATACTTGGCCAAAGCCATGTTTCCACAGAGGTAGTTTCTGCCTGCTTCAGTGGCTTTGGAACTAGAAGACTTTGGCATCAACAATTCTCAACTGCAAACTGAACATGCAGAATGTAGAAATATGTGCTTTATTTACTCCTGAAGAGAGAAGGAAGATCTACTGGGCTTTTTTCCAAAACCTCTGGATTAGTAAACACATCAATAGCAGAATGCCTCAGAATATGTCACTTCAGTTCTTGAATACATATGTTTCTCTCGAAATAAGTACAGGTACTGAAAATGCATTTGAAGTTTCACTGAAGGGCTGACTGTGGAGTCTTCCCAATGTCAAGTTAGAAGGTGTCATTTGGGGTATTCTTTTTTTCTTTTAACTGAGTCCTGATCAAATGGTGTTCTTTCAGGTAGTATTCATATTTCTTATAAGTTTTGTCTCTTAGTCCTGGGCCATTGCCCTAGAAAGTTGCAGAAAAGTGTGATGGTTTCTGGCATATACTAAATTATTTTTGCTACTTTTGGATGCTGAGGCTTTTTTCACCCTTTTTATACCCTATTGTCCATTTCATGGACAGTGTAAATAGAAAACTTTGAAGAGAGTGTTTCTGGTACTTGAACTCCATCATTTTTTTAAGAAGTTTCTCAACAATTAATATGTAATCTATATTGCTTGTTTTGCTGCAAGTACATTTCCTTAGTTAGCCTATGAGAATAGACTTTTAAATTTTATTTAAAAAAAAAAATGACCACCTGGAGAAAATTATTTCAGACTCACGACTACCTAGGAAAATGAAAAGAAAAGCTCTCTACAGAACTGAGAGAAAAGAATCTCAAGGACTATTGTTTCAATGTGAAGTATGGTTTGACAAAACAGATTAAATTTAATTGTTCATATTATAGTAGTTCCTCTCCTACTACTGAGAGGAATGGACTGGCGTAAGTATCTTGATGAAATATTCACAAAATGTAAATTTTATTGTGGAAACAAATTACTTGTCATAAATTGAAAAAATAATGTCATCAATGTTTTATATATGGCCTTGAAGACATTTAAAAAAAAATAATTTCTCTTGATGCCATATTATATTGACCCAAGAAATCTCTAGCATTTTCTTCAGTAAATGCATTTTTTTTTGCCTTTAAAATATGATGAGGATGAGGAGAGTCTTTGCAGTCTGGCAACATCTTCTCATCTCCAAATGTGGAGAAGGGACTCTTCTAGCAACCTTAGAAATGTCTGGTCTTGTCAATTCAGAGACTCTGTGGTAATGTCCTTAAATCCAAGAAATTTGCTTTTCTTTTTGGCTGTTTCTAATGGCTAGAGCTACATTCACGCTATCCATTCATGAATGGCTAATCCATTCTTCTAGAGAGGTTTCATCTGTTTCCCTGAGTAGAATAATTTAAAATATCACTGACCTTTCCTTTTTTCGTATTCACATGAGTATTTTAAGAATTCTTGGGGAATTATAAAATTTTACCCAAAATATCAAGGTGTGCCAAAAAACTCCTAAACTATTTTCTTTTGTAATAATATAATTTTAATAAGTATATGTTATTTTGGCAGTAAACATAGTATGTTACAATTTAAACAACTTAATTTAATCTCATCCTAACCACAGCCTTGACATTCTGATTCATTAAGAAAAGAGAATTTGTGTCAATAAGCTCACTTATTTATATTTATATTTCACTTAAAATTGCACTGTTTTTTCTCTTTCAGAAGCTTAGACAAAAATTTTAGGATCTATAAGAAAAGTTTCTCTAAGAAACAATTTATCTTAAGTCCAGGATGGAAACACAGGGAGAGTTTTGACATTTTGAATCTGGCTCAGGGAACTGGCAGTATGAAAACACATGAAAATGCAAAGAACAATTTAAAGAAAAGTTTACTATAGTCTCTTGCAGTAATCATAAAGATATATGGTTCATATTATGACAGATTTAGATAAAATTACTTGTGGGGGGAGGAAATGTTCTTATTCTATTGAAACTAGCTTTCCTCTTCTCAATTAGATAATATAGTGGCAATAATGACAGAAAGACATTTGAAAGCACTGCCATTTTAGCATAATCCTGATTAATGTCTATTAAGTTCTATAGGCTGCATTAGGAAACTCTATATTAAGGGAAAAACTTAGCTTCATGTGGATAGCACAGGAAGAAATATACTCAAAACACTGACCTGGAGACTCTAAATGAAGCCACCCCAGTGCCTTCCAAATCATTAACAAACATTTAAAAATTGTAATCTGTAGTTTTATCAGTAAGTTCATGGTGCATTAATCTATTGTTAATTAGTAATTTAAGGTTGACCTATATTAAAACATTACTGGAATTATATCTTTTATGTTAATAGACCAGTCATTATAATGTACTACAAGTTTAGAAGTTGGAGTGTAAACATAAACAAACACAAAACCAATATTTGACATGCTAGACCTTCATACTGTGGAATCAGAAACCATGAATTGAGAAAATCAATATGAAGACAGAATTTGATGGGAAGTCCAGGGTATTAAATATTTAGTTTCTGGAACATCTGAGTGTCTTGTTTTTTTAACCAAGTGTTAACATCTCCAAGATGTGCCAGAAATGTTCAATGATGTCTAAGGTGGCTTGACTAGCTCTCTGGTGGTCACTGGGGCAGTAAGATCTTAGTGGAATATCCATATGATATAGCAGCAGGCAAAGCATAAGTCATTTCAGAGACAGCAAAAGCTCTGACTCCAACTTGAACTTCCTAGGCTAAGTTACCTTGAAATATACTTGTAACAGAAATTATTAGGGATTTAATGAAGAGGGGGGCGTACCTCATCCTTTAGTGGTATTTTTCCTCAGAGGCTTATGACTTTGAGATCAAAAACTAATTGTTGGGAGAAAAAAAAATGAATTCTTCCCTTTTATACATGTAATTGATTCTGACAAATACATATTGTTTACATTTATATCTTAAGTAACTGTAATTCATTCAGTCTCTTGGGTCACACTTCTACATAAGGATATACATTTCAGGTGGTACTGCCTTAAAAGGAAGACATCTCATTATCAGGACAGGAAATAAAGTGGACAAATCCAATTAACCCAAGTGGATTATTAAAATACTAAGGCTAACTGAAGATTTGTAATTTGATCAACATAAGTGTGTAGTAGCTGTAGTAGTAGACCTACTATGTGCCATGATCTGAGCTAGTCTTCATCAGGATTCATTGGGAAGCTGTATGAGTGGAATATATGAGCAAAATTTAATAAAGGTGATGGCTATGGAAACAAAGAGAAGCTGGGGAGATTCTCGGGTAGAGGTGACAGAACAGGGGGGTGGGAGAGTGGGGGGGAGCATGGCGCTGAGATCCACAGGTAACTGATGGCCTATCTGGCCACTGTCCTCTTCTTGCACATTCTTTATTCTTCGCTCCATTTTTTGGGCCTGGCACTAAATATTCAAAACCCGTCCTTTACGGTGTGGAAGCACGTTGTAAGTTCCAAACATCATGAAATGCTACTGCTCAGTTGAAAAGTTCTGTAGGTGAGCAGTCGGCTCAGGTGACCTCTCAAAGGTAATATTTTCTTATGCCACTAACGCATATGTTGTGTGTAAAAGGCGTAATACATTAAACACTGTTCTGCTTGAGGGATCTTCCTAAAGTCTCCAGGTACCTCCTAGCTGAGATCTCTTCATCCTTCAAAATAAAAGGAAAAGGCAATGCAGTCTGGGAATTTAAATGTTTCCAAGATTTCTTACACTGCTCTTTCAGAGTACAGTTAGGTAGGTTTTAGATAAGAAAAAGTGAAAAGATATTATGTTTTAAACCCTGCACCACATGATTAAAAATATCCTTAATGTGAATAGAAAAGCAAGCAAGTTACTCTTCTCTGCTCCTCTACCTCTACTTCTCCCACCCACTGGGGAAAAAATCTATTTTAGAACTGGCCAGTTTACCTGAAAAATATTTAGATTTTTGCCTTTCTAGTTAGAAGGACAGGAAAACTATATCATAGATCATTTTTGTTCATTGATCAGATCAAAGTATTATCATTTTGTTGTTTGTGGGCAGCTTTGAAGCATAGTCTTCACACTGATTTTGCTTTTCAAGGATGAGGATACAGTAGATTTTTTTTTTCTTGCCACATGTCAAAGAGATGTTTAGGAATGATTTTCTGGGAAGTTAAGTTTATCCACAGACTTACAGGCATAAATCTCTTCTTCAAGTAAGACCAGCTATACCAGGCCTCATGTAGATTTTACAAAGACAGTATTCAGTTGTTAGAGTCACACGCCTCAGAACAACTTGTGGAAATATCATTTAATTAAAACAATTTATGACAGCCATTTACTTCTGAATCTTTTGCTAAGCACAGGTCATACTCAGGAGTAATTAATTCTCAGCCTGATGAAAGCTGCCACCTCTTCTCTTAGGTAGGGAATTAGTACGTCTCTTTTGTTCTGGGCTATGAATACGGTTTCCAGGTAATGCAAATGGGAAACATAGGGAGGGAACATAATACAAGCTTACATCAAGAAATCACAAAGACCTTGAAATAAGTAACTGAGCATTTGAGAAAATCTCAGATCTTGCAGTGAGATGAAATGCGTGCATTGAAAATTTCTGGGGAGTTCTGAAACCATTTTGACTTTAATCATAAAGCCATTGATTCCTTTGTAGAATGTGCTCAGGGCAAGCAAGATACCAGAAAGTCAGAGGACTTAGAAAGGGATACAAGGGAACAAAAGCAAAGCTGAAAATCACAAGATTGGTATGTGTCCCAAATATAATTTCAAAATAGTATCTCAGAGAATTTCATATTTAAAAAGCTTAAAATAATTAAAATTTGTAGGGACGTCGCTTTCATAGAATAGAGGCTACCGTCTACAAGATGCAGTCAACTAATAAGAAAAATAAGAAGCTGCCGAACTATGAGACATGATGCATCAAGCCAAAGGTAAGAGGTCAAGACCAAGTCAGGCGAGCCCAGCGATGGTGAGAGAGTTGGGGATATTTTCCTCTGAGGAAACAAGAGATTTTATTCCTACCATCAAACTCGAGTTTGGAGGGAGGAAGTGATGACAAGAGGAAGGCCATAGAAAATTCTCCACTTCCTGAGCTCCCAAGGCAGGGCAAATCATAAGGAATGCCTGTGATTATTTGGTGAGATACGGAGGCAAGACCCAGCCTGAGGTAAGAGAACCAGTTTAGTGGTAAAGCCGTAGGAGTGTTAAGTTAAATTTAAAGAAAATAAATTGCAAGTCTTTTCCAGAAATCAGGAAGACCTACCGCTCATGTTATACTTGCTTCAGAAAGACTTACTTGGGAGGAGGAGGTAGAGTGAGTTCTTATTTTACCAGCGTCCCCTTCCACTTCGATTTTATAATATACAAATTGGAAAAGCAAAGCTCTTGTCTTCATGGCGGTCAGGAAAGAAGAGAGTGTTTGGTGAGGAGGATGCCAAAGAGCAAGAATGACACCACCAGATCCGGCTGGCACTGGCCATAGGGGTTGCGCGAGAGATTCAGCAGAGTAAGAGGGCTCCAGGTAATACTGCACAGGCTAAGTCAAGGGTTTTCCAACCTCCTTGTGCATGAGCTCCGTGGACAATGTTCATTCCAATGTGGATTCACAGGATCTGCCTCCAGAGAGGCTGGTTTGAGAGACAGGCATGAGACTGGCTCGAATTGGAGGCTTTTCCCAAGTACCCACTTTTTGGTTGATGCAGTTGTTTCCCCAGTCCAATTTTGAAAAAAAACATTCTTAAAAGATTTATTTATTTATTATTTTAGAGAGAGGGAGAGCATGCACAAGTCGGGGGAGCAGCAGAGAGAGAGAATCCTCAAGCTGACTCCTGGCTGAGCGCAGAGCCCAGGCAGGGCTTTATCTCATGACCCTGATTTCATGACCCGAGCTGAAATCAGAGTTGGACACTCAACTGACTGAACCACTCAGCAATTTGGATTCAAATTCTTGAAAAAATAAGTGATAGTGAAGCAATAGAAAGAACACACACAAAATCTTTTAGAAATAAGACGGCATTTAGAGTCAATTTCTAACCTGTTGGGTAATAACACAGTCCCAGAATGTTATAGAGGGTGAATGGGGACACTCTCAGAAAGAGCAATGATTTACTGAAAGGCTCAAGACAGTTAGATTCACATTTTAAAAAATGCATGTCTAGAAATTAAAGCTGTTATCTATAGCCCATTTCAAACATTGTGAATGTCAGGAGTCTTTCTTGCTTCCTAATGCAAAAGTAATACTTAAGTAGACCATCACACGTTAAGACAGAAGCTGAGAGGGCGCCTGGGTGGCTCAGTTGGTTAAGCGACTGCCTTCGGCTCAGGTCACGATCCTGGAGTCCCTGGATTGAGTCCCGCATCGGGCTCCCTGCTCGGCGAGGAGTCTGCTTCTCCCTCTGACCCTCCCCCCTCTCATGTGCTTGCTCTCTCTCATTCTCTCTCTCTCAAATAAATAAATAAAATCTTTATAAAAAAAAAAGACAGAAGCTGAGAAGCAAAATTGAGAAAAGGGCCATTACTTGGGTTGTATATAGTGGAAAACATTCTGTTAAAATACTAGATGATTGATACTGGTAAGGAATTATACAAGGAAGGAGCATGAAGTTATTATTTTTTTTAAAGATTTTTTATTTATTTATTTATTTGAGAGAGAGAATGAGATAGAGAGCATGAGAGGAGGGAGGTTCAGAGAGAGAAGCAGACTCCCTGCCGAGCAGGGAGCCCGATGTGGGACTCGATCCCGGGACTCCAGGATCATGACCTGAGCCGAAGGCAGTCACTTAACCAACTGAGCCACCCAGGCACCCATATTTTTTAAAGATTTTTTTATTTATCCATTTGAGAGAGAGAGAGAGTGTGTGCAAGAGCATGGGCAAGGTGAGGGTCAGAGGAAGAAGCAGACTCCCCTCAGAGTGGGGAGCCCAATGCAGAGCTTGAGGCCCCAGCATGAAATTATTTTTCAACTGATTTCAATTATTTTACATTTACCAACTAAACTAAATTAAGCAAGTCATGAGACACTCAACTGCAGTATTTTTTTTTTTTTTTTTTCCCAAAGAAACTGCTTCATTGTTCATGTTTGGGATCCTCCGGTTTTAAGTCACGCACAATATGCAGCAAAATCATTTGTTCAAAGTGCAGATGCCTGCACCTTCCCCCACATCAGCTGAACTGGAATCTTAAGGGCTGGACTATGAATATCTGCCTTTTAGATAAGCTCCTTAGAACAATGGGATGCAACAAAAGTTTGGATTTGCCTCCTTTTGAAATGTCCCAACCCTGAAATTGACAATATGCTACAAAGAACAAAGCTGGTTAAACTAGTTAATAAAATATTGACATACACCAATAATTGGTCATAAATAACAGCTTCTTTGACCTTTCTTTGTTTGGTTTCTGGGCCACATCATTAGCATCACCTGGGAGCTTGCTAAAAATGCAGAATCTCAGGCCCACCCAAGAATTGCCAAATCAGAATCTGCATTCAAAAAAAAATGTTCAGCTGATTTTGTGTACATTAAAATTTGAAAAGAACGGAGCTACCATACTCCACAAATTCCTTGAACTAGGTCAACGATGCCCAGGTGAGAATTTTATTGCAAGGCAGAAAAAGAAGCAGGAGGTGAGGAAAGGATTAGCCTGTGGCTTGATGGGGAAGTAAAGAAAGAAAGCTTGCAACGGCATCCAGGGGAGCAATATACTTTAGGAGCAATCATTCTCCCTGAGATGGACCCTGATCCCAGAAGGGTCTGTTGGATGCAGTGTTATTTTGATTTTACTAGGGTCAGGTTGATGGACATCACCCTCTATTCCTATTTAAGCCTAGAGGCCGTGAGATTAGAAGCTTTGTGTTAATAGCCACAATACATTGAACTCTTAAATTGTGCCAGGAATTATAAATCGGTCCTGAAAGAAAACTATTATTTTCATTTAAAAATAAGGGAACTTAGCTTCCAAGAGTTTAAAAGAAAAAAAAATAATTCCAAAATGATGCTACTAGTAAATGTCAGGGCTGAAATTTAAAACCATACCTGTTTAAACTCAAATATCACCAATTATGTTAATATTCTGAGAGGACATGGATAAATTATTTAGTTTCTTTGAATCTTATTTTTCTCACCCATAAACTGATGAGGCAGGGCTTGGGATGTATATTAAAAGATTTTCAGCTTGGGGTGCCTGGGTGTCTCAGTCAGTTAAATCTCTGGTCTGATTCCTGATTTTGTCTCAGGTCATGGTTTCAGAGTCTTGAGATGGAGCACCTCCCCCACCCCGACTCCCCTGTCAGGCTACATGTTGAACCAGGCGCCTGCTTAAGATTCTCTCTCTGCCTCTCCCTCTGTCCCTCCCAACCCCCACCCCCCCACTTGCAAGCATGTGTGTGCACTATCTCAAAATTAAAAAAAAAAAAAAGGAATTAAAAAAAATTTTAATAAATAAAAGATTTTCAGCTTGTTTGGAATCCTTGATTCTGCTATCTATAAGTTTATAGCTTCTAAAACCTAATAATTATATTAATATTCTTTAAAATATGAAATTATCTGTGATGGTTTTGATCTATAATAAATAATATAATATTGTCTCTTATTCCATAATAAGAAGTTTCAAAAATACAAAACCATTTGTCACCCTTTAGGACTGGTGATTTTCACAGATTCCACTTCAGAAAACACCTATGTGCTCACATAGACCCTCTCCTGTCAAGAGAACTTAACTCCTCTTGACTTATCCTAAAGCTGCAGTACATTGTGGTACCTGTATCAACATTGAGAAACAGAACAATGTAACAGAACAGAGTCCAGAAATTGACTTAAACAAATATAGTCAATTGATTTTCAGGAATGTTCAAAGACAATTCAGTGGGAAAAGAATACTTTTTAAAAAAAATGGTGCTCCAACCATCAGACATCCTCATGCAAAAAAGAAGAAAAAGGAGAAGGAGGAAAAAAAGAAAAAGGAAAAAAATTCATCTATGAATCATACCACATATGAAAATTAACTCAAAATTTATAATAGACCTACATTCAAATCCTAAATACATACAATTTTTAAAAAGAAACATGAGGGGAAGTCTTTTTTTTTTTACCTTATTTTGGGAAAGATTTCTTAAATACAACAACAAAAGCACAACCTATAAAAGAAAAAAAAAAAAGGTAAATTACACTCTCTCCAAACTAAGAATTTCTGTCTTTGAAAGATACTGTTTAGAGAATGAAAAGACAAGACACAACCAGAAGAGTGTTTGCAGATCATGTATCTGATTACAGACTTGCATTCAAATGTATTTTTAAAAAGACAACTCTCAAAACTCAATAATAAGGAAACAACCAACCCAACTTTTAAAATGGGCAAAAGAAAGGGCACCTGGGTGGCTCAGTCATTAAGCGTCTGCCTTCGGCTCAGGTCACAATCCCAGAGTCCTGGGATGGAGCCCCACATGGGGCACCCTACTCCACGGGAAGCCTGCTTCTCCCTCTCCTACTCCCCCTGCTTGTGTTCCCTCTCTCGCTGTCTCTCTCTCTGTCAAATAAATAAATAAAATCTTTGAAAAAAATGGGCAAAAGAATTGGACAGACATTTCTTCAGAGAAAATATATGAATGGCAAATAAACACATGAAAAGATTCTCAACACTATGAAAAATGCAAATTAAAACCACCATGAGTTACATCATGGTGACTCTGGTTATTAATACTGTATCATATACTTGAAATTTGCTAAGAGAGCAGATCTTAACTGTTCTCACTTCACATAAAAAAATGGTAATTACATGAGGTGATGTGTTCATTAACTTGATTGTAGTAATCATTTCACAATGTATACATATATTAAATCATCATGTTGTACACCTTAAACAAAAGTAGTGTGTCATGAAAGAAAGTAATAAAAGATTATGCAGTTTTCTGGTGGAAAAACCACCATAATTATCATTATTCTAGTAGACTTATTAAAATGAGTAGAATTGAGAAGTCTGACAACCCTAAGGGCTGACTTGGATGTTAACCAGTGATGTTGATAAGGATGAAGAGAAACTGGAGGGCGTCTGGGTGGCTCAGTCGGTTGAGCGGCTGCCTTCGGTTCAGGTCATGATCCCGGGGTCCTGGGATCGAGTCCTGCATCGGGCTCCCTGCTCAGCAAGAGCCTGCTTCTCCCTCTCCCTCTGCCTGCCTCTCTGCCTACTTGTGCACTCTGTCTCTCTATCAAATAAATAAATAAAATCTTAAAAAAAAAAAAAAAAAAGAGAAACTGGAGCTCTCATCCACTGCTGGTGGGGATGTAAAATGGTACTATGATGCTGGAAAACAGTTTGAGAGTTCCTGACAATGTTGAACAAGCGTATTCCTCACCGTTCAATCTTAGGTATTTACCCAAGAGAAATGAAAGCGAAAGCCCATAAAAGATGTATTTTTATAGCAGCTTTATCTGTAGAAGCCGAAAATTGGAAACATCCCTTATGTTCACCAACAGAATGGACAAATGAATTATGGTATATTCATTGGATGAAATACTATTCATCAATATAAATAAATGAGCTATTGATACAACATGGAGACATCTGAAAATAATTATGCCGTGTAAAAGAAAGCAAACAAAAAAGAATATGCATTGGTATATCAGATTACCAAAACAGGAGTGAGAATGGAAAAAATTTCAGTATTTTAAGAAAAATTAGAACTTTTTTTTTTTTAATTGGCAACTTTTATAGTCCACCTGATCTTCTAGGGAGAAATCATGTAATATTTCTAGTTGAGGTAAATCTTTGAACAAATATTGTTTTTAAAACTATGTTTTAAAACATATATGTGTCTTATAATAGTTAAAAACATAATAACATATATTTTTCAAGATTTGGGTTTATTTTCTAATTGAAAATCAATTTTCACTAACTAAATGTACTATAAATTATTTTGTTGTTCAAATTAAATTGCATTGCTTCCAATAAACGTTTCAAAATTATGTGTGATGATTATAGTTTCAAAAATTAAATTACAAGGGATAGTTTATAAAAGTGGATTAAGGGGCACCTGGATGGCTCAGTCGGTTAAGTGTCTGCCTTAGGTTCAGGTCATGATGCCAGGATCCTAGGAGAGCCCCATGTCAGGCTCTCTGCTCGGTGGGGAGTCTCCTTCCCCCTCTGTCCCTTCCCCTCCCCCTGCTTGTGCTCGCTCTCTCTCAAATAGATAGAATCTTACCTATTACATATACATATTACATATATATATATATATTTAAGATTCTATTTATTTATGTATATATATAAAAATTCTATTTATTTATATATATGTAAGTGGATTAATTCTTACAATGCTATAAATCATAATGATTGACTCAAATCTCCTTGTGTTATCTCAGCTCTGACAGAAACACTGAGTTGCTAGCATAGTTTTAATCCATATACACATTTGCCTCTTGTTTTTCTACATTATAAAGTGGCTGTCAGGTAATGTTGGGAAGAATGGATAGACAACATTGGGTTATAATGGTATGCATGTTCATATTTGCCATTTGAAGAAATGTAAAACAAATGACTGAATGGAAATATGTGTGCTCATGAATCACAAATAGTCTTTCCTGGAGCTCCATGGCTCCAATCTGTGCTCAAATATGACTGAGAGTGGTCATTTACCTGCCTCCTGGCTTTTTCTGTGCCGTGGGGGAACAGAAGCTAATTATTTTGGTTAGAAGTTGCAACTATTATGTCTGGATAGAACCGTGCTCTTTACAGTAGTTGCCAAAAATTTACGAATGAAAATAAGGTGGATATCTTATTGAGGAAAAGAGTATAATTATGTCTTAAAGTAAAATTGCTTCTTTGTGGCAGTAGGTGAAAAACAGATAGTAAACAGCATCGTTAAAGCGAAGATTCGAAGAATGGTAATGTTTATTTGCCTTGATTTAAAATACTTGCAAATAATGAGCTTGAAAGAAGCATTAAAATGTGTAAAATTTTACAAAGTTAGTTCAGTGTTTATGGCTTTATTCATGAGATGAAGAACTAGCTTGCTGAAACAGAAAAAAGTTTTATATCAGTTGTATAAAAAGGGGTAAAACTAGAATTTGGTTTACTTTCTGTTAAAATCTATGTCTTTGGTGTAGTTTGTCTGGGTAACAAACATTCCTTATCATGAGAGCCTGTTAAATTTTAGTGACTTTTTTTGCATGTTTCTGAATAATTTTTTAATCAGTCACTTCTGAAAAAGGCACAGACCCTAAAATTCTTTGTTACTTGATGCAAAGTAACCAAATGTTTATATTAAATATGTTTATCTTAAATATTACCTCAAACTTTGTCTTTATACACCCATGACTTATGCTCATGTCTTTTCTGCTTTGCCAATTATTTTTAATATTGCCCTTTTCAAATTCAAGCCCCCAAATCCCAGTAATAAAATATACTTTACACTCAACCGATCTCTGGGGCTTCCCAAGCTGCCTCTAGGCAATGCCCACAATTAGCTTGCTTGCTTTGCAAAATGAGAAAGCTAGAAATAAGTAGGTATGTTTGGCATTTTTCATGTTTTCAATTTACTCCACATTATTGTGAGAGCTGTCCTATTCATCAAACCCACAATGTGAGAAGAGCTAGAAAAATCAAAAGAGAAGCTCAACCTATCCAGGTTAATTATATACAAGGAAAATGATATCAATATGAATGCATTTACACAAATGTGTACTTTTCATGTTGGACAGAAGCAAAATCATGTTCATGCGCAAAGACTGGTGGAATAACTTTCAACAAATTGATTTTTAAAACATGTTTTATATCTAAGTTCAAATAGACTTTTTATTTATAAGCACTCTTTGGGCAATTTTTTTTCCACAATGAGAGTCATCCAGTTAGAAAAGATGGTACAGAATCTGTTCTTAATTTTATATGAAATAGTCAGTGAAACCACCCCAACCCTTAAAGGCATTCAGATCAGCTTCAACTCACAAGCCAAGGTTGCTATGGATGACAGAATGGTCCTAGACTTCCTCTTTGAAGGTCAAGGTGTAGTCTTTGTAATTACTAATACATCCTATTGTTCCCTAATTAATGCCTTGGACCAAGTGGAAAAGTCAATACAAAAATTTAAGGAAAATGTCATCTGACTTAAAAGGTAGACTGATGGGTTTGGGGATTTGTTTAGCTGCCTGGATCAGTCCCCGGCCTCTGGTGGCATGGTTGAGGTGGATACTGCAGATTGGCTTATCCTGCTGCTTGGAACCCTGTTGATGGCAGCCTTAATTAAGCACTGTATGAGACAAATTGAATGGATCTGTTGCCAACCTCTGTTGGCCAGGTTATAATTAGAGTGCCTGACAGTAATATACTCATGAAAAGATTTTCTGGATGCAAAAGCAGTCAAGAGAAGAGATGTGGATATTTTGGGGAGACAAATTTCCATGTGTATCTTGCATCTCTGTATATTTTTCAGACAAAGCCCAAACAGCCCTTTGTTGAGGATGATCTTTTTAAGGATGGTGTATTGAAAACAACCTTGGAAAGTAGAGACAGTGCTCACTCAAGATTAAGGAGGAATATTCATTTACTGGCCAAGATAATGAATATTATATCTCCCTCTAGTACAAGGGATAGATTTTCCTGTAGCCCATTTAAAAAGATTTGACTTTCCTTGGGCTCCTGGGTGGTTCAGTCAGTGGAGCGTCTGACTCTTGATCTCATCTCAGGTCTTCTTCTCAGAGCTGTTAGTTCAAGCCTCATGTTGGGCTTTATGCTGGGAATGGAGCCTACATAAATAAATAAATAAATAAATAAATAAATAAATAAATAAATAAATAAATAAATA
>NW_023270825.1:15680535-15780559 GCF_011800145.1 Mirounga leonina | reverse complement strand
ATAAATAAATAAATAAATAAATAAATAAATAAATAAATAAATAAATATTTGAGTTTCCTGAGGTTGCGACTCCTCCCTTTTCACACAAACCCACTGCTGACCACTATTCACCAGTGTTCCTCTATGTTACCCCATCAGACTGGGGACATGAGAAACCGACACAAACATGAAGCTCATGCTACTTGCTGTCATAAAGTCCTTTGTCTCTGACCCAGAAATCTTGTGTCTTCTCTCTGCACCCATGAAACTGTAGCATTACTTTGTTAGCTTGCAAGTTAAAGGGTATTATATGAAATAGCTGAAATCTGGAAAAAGCCCAAATGTCCATCAGCATTATATTGAATAAATGATACAAAGAAATACCAAAAAGCAATGAAATTAAGCTACTGCCTCCCACAAGAGCATTGATGAATCTCACAATTATGAGTAAAGCTAGAACAATATAATGTGCATTCTGTATAATTCCAGTTTATATACAGTTCAAAAGCAGGCAAATATAATAAATGGTGCTAGAATTTAGGATAATGATGACTTTTAAGGAAGACAGAAGAGTTAATGGTTAGATAGTGGCATGAAGGACCTCTTAGATGCTGATAACATTCTAGTACTTGATGTGGATAGTGGTTATGCAGATATGTTTACTTTGTGATAATCCACTGAGCTGCATACTCATGACTTGTTTGATATTCTGGTTGTGTATTATACTTCAGTGAAAAAATTAAATACACACTAGATATACATACATGCATACCAACCAAAATTCCAGCTCTTTTCTCCTTCAATTTCACACAGTAAAGGCTTTGTAAAAAGAAATGACTGAGGTTACCAGCCTTATTTCTGGCAGAATTCCAAAACCAGAGCATTGTATTATTTATAATAATGATTACAATCACTAATATTTTATTATTAATATCTTGAAAATAACATATATTTGGTATTTACTAGATATTATTACTATACCAACTCTTTTACTTGGATTATCTCATTTGATTCTCCATTCTATTTCATAAAATGTAAGTTTAATAATTAATTATTTTCCTCATTTCCAGGTAGAGAAAATGAGTCCTAGGCCAGACAAGTTGCTAGTTCATGATCACAAATCTAGCAGAAGGTGTAGTTACAGCTGAAATGTAGACTGTTTTACTCTGTACCCTTTGAGCTCATCCATGATGCTCTACTGACTTCTACTACACCCTTTCAGATGTGGACATCTGTGATCCACTGAAAAGGAAAAATTGGAGAGGCCAACGTATGGTATTACCCCAAAGCTAAAATAAACAGCACTGAGAAGCAATTGCTAAGCAAAGGGGTGTTAGTGATAACATTTTCTTTTTTATAGGAGTGAAGAGACTGCATCTAGCCAGAGCAGGTCATTAAGCTCAAGCAAAGGTTCACTGAAGCAAAGGCCCCTATTGTTTATCTCACAAAATAAGTGGAGGGTTTTCCAGAAAGAGTGGAGCAAAAGGTAAATTACCTTGTGGAAATGTCAGCAGGAAGGGACTGCACACTAGGGTCTTTTTCATGTACAATTGACAACAGCTAAAAATAAATCGAACATGGCAATGGCTCCCCATGTGCCAATAGCCCCAGGACACTACTTTCATTTTAATAAATGATTAAACAAAGTGTTTAACTTCTTTCTGTTTTCAGACTGATTTTCAGAGGCACAGGAAATGCATTATTGACTATTTTGCTATGCCTTAGCTTTGAATAAAGGGCTGTTCTTAATAACTAGTACTAAGAAACTGTGTGGATTCCCATTAATAGTATAGGAAATTTGAGTTGTTTTCTCATGAAACCTGGAGACATGTCCTCTGCCACCCATGTTCCTTCCTACTTCCTGGTGATAGACATAAAGTTAAGACTTCCAGCCAAGGGAAAGGAGCACCATCTGTGATCACAAAATAAAACGAAATTAAAAGACATCTATGAGAAGTGATTTTGTGATGATGCTAAGTGGAAAATCAGATTTGGGATTTGTTAACACAAAGCTTGCCTACTAGATTCTCTGCTTATGAGTGGTTCTCAGAGACATGAATATATAATGACTATCTATTTGGATCCTTGGAGGGCAACAATGGCTAAGAATGGTGGGCCTCAGAAGAGAAGTTAAAAGGAAACAGAGCAGAGGTATAAAAGTAAGAAGTAGGATACAGAAATTAGGGGACAAAAGCTTTAAAACTAACAGAATGTGGAAAGAATATTAACTTGAATTAGGAACTATGGATCTTATCTCAGTTGCTAGTTGTATCTCTGGATCAGCCACATTGCTTTTCTGAGCTCCATTTTCACTGAGTGAAATGGAAGTGTTTGATTATATCATTTCTTTGACTTCTTCCAACAATTCCACATATGATATTCTATGATCCTAAGAGTGGCAGTGGTCAGTAGCATTCAATATACACTAAAGGAGGAAAGGAGAAAGTAGAATTCTCAATTTTTTTGAAATTTTTTTATGTTATTATGTTATGTTAATCACCATACGTTACATCATTAGTTTTTGATGTAGTGTTCCATGATTCATTGTTTGTGCATAACACCCAGTGCTCCATTCAGTATGTGCCCTCTTTAATACCCATCACCAAGCTAACCCATCCCCCCACTCTCCTCCCCTCTAGAACTTTCAGTTTGTTTCTCAGAGTCCATAGTTTCTCATGGTTAGTCTCAATTTAATTAGAAAGAAAGCTCTTGTGATCTTTTTAAAACCTATGTGGTTGCCAATGTTAAAATGGAATGAATGGTAAGCCACCATATCCTAATTATAAACAATTGGGATAATCTCACCTAAAGTATACTAGATATGTAATCCGTAGAGAGGGCAAGGTAAAATCACTCTGTCCAAGTCAGGAAGTCAGTCCAGCAGGCCAAGGATAAATATGACAATCTAGAGGAACTATGGGGAAAGGACACCAAAGAGGTAGAAATCTGGGATGGAAGGCAATCAGCTGGGGGACCAAGATAAGCCCTTGGGAGAGACTATCATAAATGAGATTGCACACTTGCATGGATAGAATGGCAAGATGGACAGCTGGAGCCTAATGCAGACTACTGCCTTAAACAGCAGATCTCCAAGGCATGCTCTATCCAACTTTTTAAAAGAGATTCCCTTATACAAAGAGCCTGCCACATTGACAGTACTTCAGAAATACTGGCTCATTTATCCCAATTACTTAAGCTCCAGTGGATCCAAGAATCTATCCTATGGGCATAGCCTGGCTTAAGATCATGTTTTGGAGAACTTCACAGTAGGTTCAGTTATGTTCTGTAAACTATTTTAAAAAGTAGAAGAAAGACTAATATAATTTAGAAAATCAACTTTTTGGAAAACTTTAATTATTTTAAGGGTTCATAACAAGGTGGTGACATTTAGCCATTTGGAAAATCCAATTATGCAGAACACATCATGGTGGAGAAATAAGATATAATACAGATCACCTCGTCCATGGCATCCGATGACTGTTTCCATAAAATATCATCAGAAGCTGACAAATGTACCTGGATTTCTTCACCCACAAACGAATATGTTGTTGAAAGCTTACCCTGTGCCTATTTGCGTGTTTTCTAATTGGTATGCAACTCTTTCTCTGCCTCCTGTGATAGTTATTCACACGCTGTTGCGTACTGATTTTCATACGCTTTCTTCCTGCCTCGGACCAATGACGCAATAAATAAGGAAGAAAAAAAAGGTAGGTCTCTCTAAACAGCACCAGGCAGGCAGTAGTGCAGGAAATAGAAAGCAACTCCCTGAAGAAGCAAACGCATCCATAGCAAATTCCACCAGCAAACTAGCAGTGTCGTCCAGCTAATTATATGTAATCGTCCCCTATATTGAAACAATAAATAATGTGGGAGGCCAGGACTGCATGTTGGAGATTACGACTCTATATAAATAGAAGGAAAATAAATGAGGAAAAACTGAAAATAGGTAGTATGCACTGAAATTATCGTCACAGGCATTTTATAGCACTGCCCACTGGCATACATTTTTCTGGATGCATCCATTGAATACTACCTGTCAGCGTACCAAAGTTAGAATGGAAGTTGTAGATTTTCCAAATTCTCAGGCAACTCCCAGCATTCCACCTGGCATGAATAAACAGCCAAAACCACTACTAATATTTTGTTTTTATTAACACGGCCACTTGTCCAGGAGTAACAAAATATCAGAACTTTTTAAGTTTTGAAAAGATGAGCACAATGTTTTAAAATATGGCATAAATATCAGTGAATCTGGTTGCTGTCATTGGTGTGACCAGGACATTCATTGGTAGCCAATCTTACAGACAGTCTTACACCCTGAAGGAATCTCTGTAATTTAGGACAAAAATTCCAAATGACAGCAGCAAAGCTACTAGTTCAACGTTATGGCAGCCAATTCTGATTATAAAGCCCCCCGCTACTTCTTACAATTCACTCTCAGCTGCCCAAGTTCATATCTCTATGCACAGAAAAGACAGCTCTTAGCCTATCCCACACTTTCTATTTATGCACAGACATGTCTTTCTCTATTCATCTTACATCAAGTCTATCTTTCTTTTGTTTAAAGCAAAAGCTCAGGTCCTTCCGACTCTTCTCTAATCCCAACAGACCAAGGCCAATCTGATAACCATGTGTTTATAGAGACACAGCCCATCATCAGTTGCCTTTTTTCAAGGCAGATAGCAGAGAGGGCCAAGATTTAAATTTGGCATTGCAGGGTCCTGGAAGGCCAGGCCCTCTACCATAAATTTATTTTCATGACTGTCTTTGGTAATCCAAAACAGTACTAATTTTATTTTTTTTGCTTTATATTTATTTATTTTTTTATTATGTTATGTTAATCACCATACATTACATCATTAGTTTTTGATGTAGTGTTCCATGATTCATTGTTTGCATATAACACCCAGTGCTCCATGCAGTACGTGCCCTCTTTAATACCCATCACCAGGCTAACCCATCCCCCCACCCCCCTCTAAAACAGTACTAAATTTAAATGTATTTGTTCATTCATAGTTACATCCATCTATCCACTTTTTAATTTTCCCTTTCATTCAAAGAATACGTGTTGAGTACCTAATGTACGCTAGGCTTATGATAGGCCCTAGAGAAACAATGATGAATAAAACATAACATCTCCCGTTAAGGAGCTCTTAGATGGGAGAAAATGAACTGAAATGCATTTTCATCCCTTATTAACAATTCAGACCAGTTCCTAATAACTTAGAAGTGGGAAGTGGAGAGAGAAGAAACAATCAAAAGATATATAAACCAAGTTCAGCATATTCAATCAGCTTGCAGTTTTATTGATAAAATAAGACAGCAAAAGAAAAAACAGCAGGGTATGATAAAATACTCAATTAAATAAAATCAATATGAAAATGCATGGTATACACTTATATTTTTTGTTATCAGAAAACCTTTTATCCGATTTCTGGTCTACCGGACATAGCTATGGGCATTGGAAAAGGGGATGAGATTGCAAAAGTAGTTTTGATGATGGTCATAAGCTCTCAGATGGAAACCTATAGCACTTGGTCTTCTAAGTCCTGTCCTTGACACCTTTATTAGACCACGTTGGCCCAGTATCTATCTTCCATATTATGTCAGGCAGACAAGGCTCCTAAAAGGCTGCCTAGGTGAAAGCATCTCACCAAATCATACCAATGTTTCATAGGCAAATACCCCAAAGATTTCAAAATCTGGGCAGATCCTTCTCTTGCCCTTGAATTTTCTTTTGTGCTACCAAATCAGCACCAGATGGCTGGCCTTCTTCTTTTCCAGATAGAATTTCTTCTTGGAACTGTCCTAATAATATCTTGTTCCTTCCCACAGCTCTTATGTAGGAAGTGGGTATTCAAAGGAGATTGTGTTTGTTTGCTTGCTCGCTTGCTTCGTGAGGTTGGAAAATCTGTTGAGAAGAAGGTAAAGTCTACCAATGTACTTTCTTTTAATTAAGTAGGTAGAAGTTTTAAAAATTGTATAAGTTACTTTATATTTGACAAATGCTCAATGAGTACCAATTATGAAAAGAAAAATATCCGAGCAAAGCATTGAGGAGGACAAAGGCTAAGAAGAGAAATATGAAAGTCAAACGTGCGGGGGGGTGCCTGGGTGACTCAGACTGTTAAGCATCTGCCTTCACTCAGGTCATAATCTCAGGGTCCTAGCATCGAGTCCCACATCAGGCTCCCTGCTCAGAAAGGAGTCTGCTTCTCCCTCTCCCTCTGCCTCCCCTCCCACTTGTGCTCTCTCTCTCTCTCTCTCTCTCTCGATCTCTCTTTCCAAAATAAAGAAATAAAATCTTAAAAAATAAAAGTCAAACATGAATGACAACAGTGAAACCTATGAATTATATGAATAGATATACATTGTTGTGATAAATTCCTGATGGGTCCCTTTTCAAAAATTATACCCTCCCATATGAAAAAGGCTAATTTATGACAGTTTATCATTAAAAGATTATTTCTTTTGACAAATATTTAGTCATCTGATATAATGTCAATGAGGACCTACATTGCAAAGTGACTGATTTTGAAGCCAGTGGTCTTTGCTTCAATATCATTTTTATCTAGCCAAAACCCTAAACTTGAGAGAGAGCTCACCTAATAGTAAAAACCAAATGGACAAAAAAATCCAGAATTAGGAGGAGTGGCAGGAGAGGCAAAATAAATATAACAACAACAACAATGGGGGGAAAAACATACCCAGTAAATCTATACAAAGAACCTAAACTAGTTACATGTAAGGAACACACAATGATGTAGGTAGTGGAAGTTTTTTTAGAAAGTATTTCTGTACAGATAGATTTAGAGTTTATTTTAAAAGCCTGGGGAAACACAAAATGGTGGAAGGCGATGCGTGGGCTATGCCCCATGGTGTTTTCCTTTGACACTGGAGTACCTTTAAAAATAGCCTGATGGACCCACAAGCCCCAGGGACTAGCTGTTCCTAGCTAATTATCCAAAGACCTGAAGAAGCCAAGCTGTGCAAAGTCAATTCAACTTTGCCTAGTACAGCCTGAAGCTACTTTAGTTAAACTTCAGTCCTGTTGTTTCTAATGAAAAGGGTAAAACAGAATAAAAATTGCAAACCCAATTCAATATAAGTGAATAAAATTGTCAGAGGTAAAGGCACACAGTAGCCAATAATTAAGACAACTACTAAAATTGTTTCTCTAGAAGCCCAGACTCTAAAAGAGATTGTTTTATATTTAATTCAAAGATAAAACTCATTTGAGTGGAACTCAAACTTATAGCTTAATCAAACTGATGCCACGCTTTAGTTACAAAGAAAATATGTCATAAAAAAACAAATTAAATGCCCATTGAAAGATATTTTCGATGAATTAGTTTTCATAGAAAGACATAGGAAAAATGCCCATAATATTCCAGTAAGTGAATAATAAGGATGTAATAGGGTCAGAAACTCTGACTTTTCCTTATCGAGGCTAATTTGGCTACTGGCTGCAGTGAATGCCTATCTTGACCACAACAGACACCAACATTGAGGGCTCCTGGATGATACCATTCCTCATGTGGGACAAGCCAGTCCCCTGAGAGCAAACTAATTGCTGGATTCTTTTTTTTTTTTTTAAAGATTTTATTTATTTGAGAGAGAGAGAGAGAGAGAAATAGAGAGCGCACAAGCAGGGGAAGAGGTAGGCGGAGGGAGAAGCAGCAGGCTCCCCGCAGAGCAAGGAGCCCAACTCGGGACTCCATTCCAGGATCCCAGGATCATGACCTGAGCCAAAGGCAGTTGCTCAACCAACTGAGCCAGCCAGGAGTCCTTAATTGCTGGACTCTTTCGTCATGGAGGTGGCAACAACTTTCCTTTACTACAATAGACATGTATTCTGGATATGCATTGCCTACCTTGCCCACAATCCTTCTGCCAACCTGTGGACTTGTAGACCATTTTACTCGTCATCATGAAATCTCCTACAATATACAATATTACTTTTGACAAAGGAACTCAAATCAATAAAGAAGGATGGCAGTGGACTCTTCCCTACAGAGTTTCCTCATATTACCGTGTACAGACCTCATCACTCAGGAGCAGGTGACCTGACACAATGGTGAAATGGCTTATGGAAGACTCAAATGCAATACAAACAGACTCAAATAAAAGACCCTGAAATGTTTGTGTTATATTTTAGAGGATGAGTTATGGTCTGAATAAGCTATCGATATAATGGTGCTATTTTTTTTCATATCCAGAATACATAAGTAGAGGAACCAAGGGGTGGAAGTAGGAGTTGTTTCTCTTTCTTTTAACTCAATGATTGTGATATTGTGATTTATAATAAGAAATATATTTTTCATCTTTGACTGTTTTCCTGGCACAGAGCCCCTAAAACCCTTGGAATTTCCTAAGTGATAAAAGCTATAAAGACATCTTGATATACATCAAAAACCCCTTCCAACCACACCTGAGTTTATGTAAATGAGGTAACTTTTGGAAATACTTAAGGATGGGGCCGGTTGCCAGGGGAACCAACCATGAGACTAGAAGGTTGGAACTTTCAGTCCCACCCCCTTGACCTCCAGGAACGGGAGAGGGGCTGGAGGTTGAATCAGTTGCCAATGGCCAACTGTTTAATCAGTCATGTCTGTGTAATAAAGCCTCCATAAAAACCCAAAGGACAAGATTTGGAGAGCTTCTGGGGTCTTGGACATGTGGAAATGCAGTGAGAGTAGCTCACCCACAGAGGGCCCTGAAGCTCCTTGCCCCTTCCCATATGCATCTTTGTCCTCTGCATCTCTTCCATCTGGCTGTTCCTAAATTATATCCTTTTATAAGAATCAGTTGTAACCAGTAATCTAGTAAATAAAGTGTTTCTCTGAGTTCTGTGAGAGAACTCTGTCAAATTAATTCAAACTCACAGAGGGGACCCTGGAAACTTCCCATCCACAGCCAGTTGATCAGAAGCACAGGTGACATCCTGGACTTGCAGTTTATGTCTGAAGTTAGTGGGAGGGCATCTTATAGAACTTTCTTGTAAAAAAAAAAAGGAAATTATAGTCTCGTTATTAGCTCCAGAAGTGATGCAAATATTAATATTATATTAATTACACACATACACACTGTAATTGTCACAGAAATTGTGGAGGATGCCTCTTGTTGATTAACATACATAATATATTAATTTTCCCTTTTTGAGCTTTTTGCTTATTACTGGATATACAATTAGTTGGTCGGTGATAGTTATATACATAATTTAATGTTTAGGTTCAAGAATATTCAAGTAATTTTGTAGCTGAGTTAAAAGAGAAATGGACCTCACTTTGTGATTTTGTTCCTACCCTATTTAGAGAGAAGGTGAGAGCATCTCCACTTGTCCAAAGAGAGGTGCATCTCATTAGGCAGGGAATGTAATTTTTATTTTGTCACAAGAAGAGTCAAATGTGTGTAGAATGATGTGGAAGTTTGCTGAATAACCAGAGGAGTAGGTGGTGCTGGTTTACTTATTTATCACCTTCTTTCATGTCCATATTCACCTTTCTTAGGACTCTCCTTTGTAAAACTAAGTCCAAATTTCTGTAAACTCTGTACACCAGAATTCATTAGAGGGAAAATGAAAGATAAGAGAAAGGGGAAACAATGGGATTTTCTTCTTTCATTTATTTGTTTGTTTACTGTTCCTACTACTAAGGTGCCATCAGTGGCTATTGGCTCTAACCACCAGTTTCTGTTGGTGCTGCCATAAACAGCTTCATTGTGCCTCTCACTCATATCAGAGAAAACCAGATAGCACAGCCCCCTCAAAAACTGATCACACATTTTGTAAGACCCTCTCTTGATCAGAAATGCCATCTGGAGGTAAGCAGCACTCCCTGCCAAGAGGTCTGAGCACCAGTCCAAGAAATTCTAGTCTAAACACATAGGTCTTAGTAACCCCCAGTTGACTGGAGCATGTACCTAGCTGAGAAAACAGGCTGTTAAAGGAGGTTACTTAAATCATTCTTGAGATATATCATTAATTGCCAGTGCAGAATTATCCAGTCTTCTCATCCCTTGCATTCCTACCATTTGCTTATATCGCCAGGTTGTGGATGGTGGGCCAAAGTGGAAGGAAACTAGTTTGGGGCCAACTCCATTGCAATACTCCTGAATACATGATCTAGGTAACCTTATGTTAGGATATGGGTTTACCTTGCACCAATGATTCCCTTCTTGGCTGTTAGAGCCTTTGCTAAAATTTCAACACTCAGGAAGGTTTGCATCTAACACCTTATAACATATATTACCCCGGAGGGAAAAATGGCTGTATGATAGACAGCTATATTTGAGCTCAATATAAGATGAAGTATTTTTTAAGAATGAAAGCCAACCAATATGGTGTTGGCTTCCTCATGAGGTTATTAGTCTCCTGTAACTTGCAATATTTAAGTAGAGACAAGATGACCATTTATTGGATTGTCATTAGAAGCTCACTGAATGAGCTGACATCCCATTTCTATATTTTATGATTTTTGGAGTTAGATGGCACTTTCAAGTGCATAGAACCAACATTGTTTTATTTTATTTTATTTTTACTAATTCAGAAGCAAAAGCCTTGTGAAATCAAGTATCCACTAACGTGAACTGTTAGTTCAATAACTCACTCAACAAATATTCTATGAGGGTCTAATATGTATTATGTGCTATGCTAGGCACTGAGGAAATTAAGTAGAAAGACTGTCCCTGTGATCATAGAGCCGACAGTGACAGAATGAGAAAAACAACCAAACATCTCTTGGGTATTTCTACTTCACAACACTGTCTTGTCTACTTAAAGTTCCTCATTTGAAATGGATCATAAACCAATATAATTTTTTTCATAGATAATTTAAAATGACAAATCACTGGCAATTTAATGTAAATCAAGTTAGTATCAGTAATTAATTCACACGTGTCACATTTTATATACCAGAACGTAATTCACTTATTACAAATTGTCACATTTCAAAGAGTTGCCTTGCCTACACACACAATTTTTTTTTTTTTTTTCTGAACTACATCCTGCCTCTATGAAGTGTTCTTTTTCCAGTCCTGGTGAAAACAGAAGGTACAACAACATAAATTTAGACTGAACTGCTCAGGACACAGCATGCCTAAACCCTATGCACTTCCCATTTGCAAAGTATTCAAATTCCTTTACTAGGAAAGTCCCTGAGGAAGGAAGGCCTGCCTGCAGAATTAAGAGCAAGAGGGTGGGGAGTGCATTTTTCTTTCAGCTGGTTAACTGAAAATCAATTTCCTATTTTAAAAGCAGACCCATCAAAAGCAAGTGTCCAATTTTAAGCTAAGCTCTACAAAATGCTTTTCAATAAAATGTCTTTCTGCCTCTTTCCCTTTTCTCATTTCAATGTCCTGTTACATATTTCCGAAAGCTCAGCTTTCAAAACTTGGTGTGTGCTATGATTGTGTGGAATGAAAAGCTCTGAAAGGCCACAAAGAAAAGTATCACTTACCTCAATCTCTGAAGAGAGGGCCGTTTGAATTAAGACTGATTCCACCTGCGAAGCCTTAGTGAGCCTGAATTGATAATACCCATGTGTTGTGGGTTTTCTTGCTTTATTTCTTTTTCATTTCAGGGTGTATTGTGGGCCATTATTTGATTTTCATAGCAGCATGAGTGATTACTAAAATGCTGTGAAAGAGAAACTAAATCCTTAAAAAGAGGTATTCATTGAAGGCTCCTAGGAATCATCCGCCAATATTCTCTGCTGATTATTGGGACTCAAAGCTGAATGTTGGAAACATCCAAAGGAATTTAACTTTACCTCACAAAGGTAAAGTTCTTTTTCTTTCGTTAAATACTTGGGGCTCTTGAGGCTGAGGGGTTTCCAATTTATTTTTATGTGTTTGCTGTTCTTCTTTACATAGATCCATCATGTAGTCTGGCAAAGCGCGACGACAAAGGTAGGTAACTTTTTTGTTCAAGTAATTGTTCTTTCTCCAAAGCCCATATGTAGACCTTAACTCTGTGAAGCCCATTGTCCTTTGCCCTGAGGAAATGTAAAAGGAGGTTTTGAGGAAACTGTGACTGCAACCAGCTGACAGTAGTAAGTACAGCATTAGAAAAATGGAAAGTGGCTAGGGAGAGGTGATGCTGGAGATGGAAGTGCTGCCTGTTTAGAGGTCAGCTGGACTGTCATTATGATGCTCTAGCAGAACTAGCAGGATGGGTCATTGAAAAGATACACAATGGCAAGTGATGCTCATTGAACACCTATAATTTGCGAGATACAGGTATAGGATGTGGGCATAGAAGGGTAAATCAGATAGACTTCCTTTCTTTCAAAACTACAGTATGTCACAAAGTAGTAGGTACAAAATATTATAGGAAGAAATGGACATTCAAGTATTATATGAACAATCCAAATGTCCATCGGCCTTTATTTTTTTTAGGTTTTATTTATTTATTTGACAGAGAGAGAGAGCACAAGCAGGTGGGGCGGCAGGCAGAGGGAGAACGAGAAGCAGGCTCCCCGCTGAGCAGAGAGCCCGATGCAGGACTCGATCCCAGGACCGTGAGATCATGACTTAAGCCTAAGGCAGATGCCTAAGCTACTGAGCCACCTAGGTGCCCTGTCCATCAGCCTTTAAATGGAAAAAATGTGGAATATCCAGCCAGTGGGATAATAGTCAATGATAAAAAAGAACAAAGTACTGATAGATACTACTACATGGATGAACATTAAAAACATCCTAGTAGGTGAAAGAAGCCAGACACAAAAGACCACATACTCTATGATGCATGTACATGAAATGTCCAGAAAAGGCCAACCCATGGGGGCAGAAAGTAGATTAATGGTTGTGTGGCGCTGAGGCCAGGAGTTAGGATTATCTGAACACAGCTGTGAAGGATCATGTTGGGGTGACAGGAATGGTCTAGAACTGGTTTATGG
The DNA here is from genome assembly GCF_011800145.1 of Mirounga leonina. Lineage (NCBI taxonomy): Eukaryota > Metazoa > Chordata > Mammalia > Carnivora > Phocidae > Mirounga > Mirounga leonina. The sequence goes on along the minus strand of NW_023270825.1, from coordinate 15,767,684 downwards.
TGATTACTACACAACTTGGTAAATTCACTAAAAGTGATTGATCATACACTTAAATACTTAATTTTATGGTATATAAATTGCAAGTCAATAAAGCTGCTGTAAAATAAATTCCACATGAGGTAAGAGGAAGATGAAGAAGCCAGATGAAGGAAGAGCTTTTGAGAAGAGGATGTCATTATTTTCCCATTGCTGTTGTGACAAGTTACCACAGATTTGGTATCCTAAAGCAACCCAAATTTATTCTTTTACAGTTCCAGTGCTCAGAAGTCTGAAGTCCATCTCACCGCCTATAGTCAAGTCAAGGATGATTCCTTCTGGAGGCTCTGAAGGGAGACTGTTTCCTTGCCCTTCAGCTTCTAGAGGCTGACCATATTTTTTAGGGTGAGACCCCTTTCTCACTCTTCAAATCACATGACTCCAATTTCTGTTTCCATCATTACTTCCCCATCTTCTCTATGATTCCCCCTGTATCTCTTACCAGAACCATTTTGATTACATTTGGCCCACTTGAATAATCTGCCCATCTCCAGATTCTTAATCTAAAGATCAAGGTAGGATCCTAACTCAATCACTTCTACAAAATTCTTTTTGCCACATAAGGTAACATTTCTGGGTTTTGGAGATTAAGATGTAAAGCTATTTGGGGAGCCACTACTCAGCCTCATATAAGGCTCATTTTTCAGAAGAGATAAATTTTGAGTTGGATCTTAAAGAACTGATGCTTTTTCAGGTAAAAAAAAAAAAAAAAAAAAAAGAGAGAGAGAGAGAGAGGAAGCTCATTCCAAGTATAAGAAATGTTGTCAGGAAAGAAATAGGGAGAGAAACCTGAATATAGTCTGTGGAGTCAAAAAGCAACAGTTGGATTTAGTTGTGGAAAAACAGATAACATTGCTAACTGCTCTCATTTTACATTTATGACTGGATTTTTCTCCTGCAGGTACTTTGCTGTACTTTATCCTCATCTGCTCCTATCTTATGGTTTGTTATGATGGTGATTCAAATATGCTACGATTGTCTTCAACCTTTAAATATTCTTCCCTGCTTACCCATCAACCTTTAGCTACTGAGTCAATGCTTTACTTCCTTATTATTTTCACAAAATGTCTTTTTTCTCTTCCTTTCTTACCAGTCTCTCTGAAAGGCACACCAGTTTGGATTTTGCCTCCACTATAACTGGTCTACAAGGTCAGCAATGACCTCCCCATTGCCAAATCTAGTAGTCAATTCCCATTCCCATCTTACATGACCCATCTGCTGCAAATGACTTACCTGACCATCCTGCTTCCAGGGAACAGATCTTCTCTTGAATTCCCTGTCTTCTACAGCATCACATCCTTCTCTTCTTTCTTATCTCCATATATAGGTATTTCCAAGAATTCATTTATTTGTCCTCTGTCTTTTCTCTCTCTACAATCATTGTCTAGATTATCTCATCCACCTCATGTTCTTAAATACCATGTGTACTCTGATAACTGCGTTTATAATCTTATAACTCCCAGTTTTTGTCCTATGACTCCCGTTTTTGTATCTATAGCCCCAACCTCTTCCCTGAAAACTGAACTTGTAAATTCAACAAACTATCCTCTCTACTTGGGTACTTAATAGGCTTGTTAAACTTAATGTATTTTAACCAGAATTCTTGATTCCTCCTCCTGCTCTAGATTGGTCCCTCTACCAATCTTTCCCTTCTTAATAAATGTCACCACCATCTATTCAATTTCTTAGGCCAAATTCTTCCATTGACCTTAATTCCTCTACTTCCCTCACATTTCACACCCAATCTATCAGCAAATCCTTCAGGTCATACCTTCAAAATATACATGGGGTTTGATGATTTATTAATACCATCACTTCTACAACCCTTGTTCAAGCATCAATTGATTATCTACTTCCTCAATATCGACAGCCTTGTACTTGACCTACATGTTTCCAATCTTGATCTTCCCCATCTTATTTTTCAAAATGCAACCAGGATGATCCTTTTAGACATAAGTCACATCATGCTAAATCCTTGCTCAAAATTCTTCCTGTGCAGTCTCCACAATGGTTCTCGACAACCTCACACACTGGCCTTCACACTTTTGCAGGGCTCCCTCCCCCTTTGCATCAGGGTCAGGTCTGTGTGACCAACAGAAGATGGCTGATGGTATGCCATTTCTAAAATAAGGTTATAGAACACTATGGTTTATGTCTCTTTTTCTCTCTTTCTCTCATGTTTCCCTCTTCTTTTCTCTCACGTTACTCATCTGGGGGAAGCCATTTCATGAGAAGTCCTACAGAGAGGCTCACATGTCAAGGTACCAAAACCTTCTCTTAATAGCCAAATAAGTGAGCTCAGAAATGGATCCTCCAAACACAGTTAAGTCTCAGATGACTGAAATCTTGGTTGACACCTTGATTGCTGCCCCAGGAGAGACCCTAAGCCAAAACCATCAGGTGCCCTGATTTCTGACTCACAGAAACTGTGAGATTTAAAAAAAAAAAAATTGTTTTAAGCATTTTAAGCTGCTACATTTGCAACAACATATTAGTTATGTGTAGATAACTAATTTCTATCGTAAATTGAAAAATAATACCCTTAGATTGTCTACTTGGAAAATAAAATGGGAAGATGAGGTGTCCTTGTCATCTGGTGTTTTAATCTCTTATGGCTTTTTGTTAATTTTGGAGAACTAGAAGTCACCTTTGAATTAATGGTTGAAATAAACACCACTTAAGAGACTTCTTTCAAGACTATTTAAAAAGTAGTCATGGAAGAATTGTCTACTCATTTAGTTTGATGACTGGGTTCTGATAAACAAAGTATATAGTTGAGAAAGTTAAGGCAAAATCAAAAAATGTAAGAGGCCACTTTGTAATTAGCAGCAAGACAAGAAGAATGACAGTCTGTGGGCATTCATTTACTCATTTATTCTTCCCTCCCATTAACAAATATGTGTTATTTGTTAGCTTTTCTGGGACAGACACTGAGAGTCTAGTAGTTAACAAAGCAATTTCAAAACATCACAAAAAATACATGCAGCAGTGAATTACTCAATAAAAGTCCAGTTTTCATAAAGTCAGAGCAATATAGGCACATGATTTTTTTTTAATTGTGTAGCTGGTGTTTCGACATAAGCTGCACATAGTCATACTGGGAAACATCAACACTCTGTTAGATTTCCATACACCTGTCTTATGATTCAGCATCATTTTCGTTTTTTGAATTACACGTGATGAGTGTGGGTAGATGTAGACTTTTTAGTGCCTGGGGCTTCTAAGATCCAAATCCAGCAATAAGTAAATGATAAGAATAAGTGCAAGTTGCATGGGACCATGTAGAAGACATGTGTTATCATTGTAAAAAGGCTGCCATTATGAGGTGAACATAAGTTATGTTGTTCTAAGAAGCAGGGAGGAACCAGTCAGGAATTTGTAGAAGGCCATTCTAGAAAGTGAAGCACTGGCAAGAAAAAAACATGGGGATAGTCAGAAGTTTATAATACCTGGCAGTAATAAAACAGTAATATTGCCAAGCGAGTTCTGAGAGTGCACAAGGACCAGATAAATGAACAGGATTGGATGGTACACTTAGAGGAATTTGCATTTTATCCTGAGGCCACTGAGGAACCTTCTCAGTAAGAGCAACATGATTAGATTTGTGTTTTGGGAAAATGACATCTGCTAAACTGTTTGAAAAAAGTATTTAGGGGCCAGAGGGATATGGAAAGCAGTTATGTTGCAATAATCCAGGGGATTATATATGATGGTTATTTTGCCTAGAGTAGTAACATTAAGGATGGAGAAAAAAATGGATAGATTCCATGGATATTAAGTAGCTCTAAGTGAGAGGAGGTGATGATTTAATAGAGGTGAGGTGGGGAGGATGGGACCAGAGTCATGAATGATATCCATGTTTCTCACTCATGCAATTTGGAAGATGTTTGCACTCTCCCCTGGGATAGGAAACACAGACGGCATGGGATTGCATTATTATATAGACTGTCTAAGTTACCAATTCAAATTATGTCAGACCTATTATCACAGCAGTGCTTTTCAAAGTGTGGTTCCCAGATTAATAAAACTGCCTTAGTAATCTGTACTGGGAAGGGGGCAGAAAGGAATGGAAAGACACAGCCAGGAGGCCATTGCATGTCTCATAAGATGTCCTCTTCAGTATCTTCCAAAAACGCAAATACATGCATTTGTCAGTGTTAAGGTACAGTGACAAACTGAACACCACAGAAGCAACACTCTTCTGTAGGACTAAAATGTTACCAATCAACTTCATGTGTAGCTACCTAAAAGCTACTTCCATTTCTCATCTCTTTCTATCCTCCTGAGAGGTGAAGACTATCCAGAATCTGTCATTCACTTTTTCTATATTCATACTGTTTCCATATACATCCAATGACAAGCTTGTTTTGGGACTTAGAAAACCAGTATCATATTATATGCAGTCTTCTAAAAACTGCTTATTTCCTTCATTAAAATTACAATTTTTATATATGAAGCTGTAAAAACTTAGAAGTCATTCATTTTCTCTTTCTTTTTTTTTTTTAAGATTTTATTTATTTATTTGACAGAGAGAGACACAGCGAGAGAGGGAACACAAGCAGGGGGAGTGGGAGAGGATGAAGCAGGCTTCCCGCGGAGCGGGGAGCCCAATGTGGGGCTCGATCCCAGGACCCTGGGACCATGACCTGAGCCGAAGGCAGATGCTTAATGATTGAGCCACCCAGGTGTCCCATCATTTTCTCTTTCTATTGTGTTAATATATTGAACTTTATTTACCCATTCTTTAGGAATTGTTTACATTATTTGGCTTTCATGAAAAATCCGTCTATGTACAATCTTTGACATGATTCTAGATGCTCCAGAACAAGTGTTTCTACACCTACACACAGGATCAAGGATATACAAATCAATATGCAAATGTTCAACTTTGCAAGATAGTGAAAAATTACTTTCCAAGGTAGTTTGGAAAATATCTTAATCCCTCCATCATTGTGCAGGAGTTCTTGGTACTTCAGGATATCTTTGCATCCATGTGTAGCTTGCCTCATCAAGCCCGGGTGGTGGCCACTATATCAGGCCGGCTGAGATGACTGCTGGCTCACTATTTCACCCCAAACTGTGGCTCATGCTGTGGTTTCTGTCACTGTTGTGTGAGTCCCCAGAAGCTGCCCAGAAAAACCAGGAAACACAACCAATATGTGCAGAGACTTAATGCTGTATGGAGTAATCTTTGACCTGAGAGACAGAACATGGGAAAGGGCCTGCAGAAAAAAAAAAAAGAAAAATCTTCTTTCTTTTTTTAAAGATTTATTTACTTATTTGAGAGAAAGAGTGAGAGAGCATGCGCGCACAAACGGGGAGGGGCAGAGGGAGAGGGAGAGAGTCCTCAAGCAGATTCTCTGCTGAGCACCGACCCTGATGCAGGGATCCATACCATGACCCTGATGAGATCATGATCTGAGCTAAGTCAGATGCTCAACCGACTGAGCCACCAGGAGCCCCAGGAAAAGTCTTCTTTCTTCCAAACCCCCAGAATTGTTCTAGAATCCACTGTTTTTAGTTGTTCCACTGCATTCCTTTAGCCTCTATAGATTCATTCCCATTACCAAATATTATGGTGTGTTTTGTTATTATTATTGTTACTATTTTATATTCTTATATGTGCCTTCACTTCTTGTCTGTCATACTTCCATTTTTCCCTCACATTTGTCTACCTGAGATTATATCCAAGTAACATTAGCACATCAGTTTGTCTAGGGAATTAAAGCTAAGCAGTGGGTAATCTTCTTTAGAGAGTCCTGACTATTCTTGGGGTTTGCTTTTTCGTATAACTTTTACAGTTAACTTGTCCTCAAAAGCCATGATTGGATTGTCTTTGGAACTGCATGAAATTCGTGAAGCAACTGGGGGAGATGACAATTGCCATCTTGTGAGTCTATGTTTATGCATGATCATGGTTATATCTCTCACTTGTTTAGGTCACTTTTAAGCTTTTTCAGTTAATTTTCTGCAATGAAACATCTTTTGTTAGCAGTTTCCTTAGACACTTTAATTGTTTTTGTTATTGGATTGACTATTCATCACAGATTTTCTACATATTTGTTGGTGGTGTGTAGAAATGCATTTTATTTTTGCATATTGACCTAGTACTCAGCCACCATTCTAAACTGTCCATGAATAAAATATCATGTCCAGATTAGTTTTAGCAATGAGTTCTGATGTCATTGTTTATAGATGATAATATTGTCTACACAGAAAAATGCCCTATAAAGATGAGAAATAAAACATAATTCAATTTTCATGTTACATCTTTCTAAGGATTTGAAATTTTCATTTAAATTTTCAAATTTATTGGTTTATGAGGAGACATATCTACATTTCTAGGTAATATATTAAGGGGAAAAATGAAAAATATGCTGAGCATTCCAGTAACAGTTCAACATAATCCTCTGTAATTTCTAATCATATTAATTCATAAGCTGTCACTGACATATTCAGCCAAAAATGTATTCTAGTCACTGTGCATATGTATTGTATACATTACAATATGATACAGCCATAAACCCATAAGGAGATTACAGTGCCATCAAAAAAAAGAAAAAAACTGTAAGAAACGAACCGAAAATAACTAAAATCCAAAAGAGGAGCTTCTCCATGAACCATGAATGGCATAGAGATAGCAGTGTGAGCATTGAGAGGAAAGACGAGGGGGTTGGGAAGACAGCGAGAATCCTTGGGTATGGATTTCCTGCCATAGTCACCTGATCCAGGTTTAATGATTTCATTAGTGTCATTTCCAGGCTATGATGGATATTCAGGGACAGGACAGTGACAACAGTGCCATGGAAGTGTGGAGCTCCCTGGCCCCTCTGGGCTGGGAGGGTGCATGGAGATGGTCTAGCAGCAGGCAGTTCCCATAAATCAAGCTGGCTCCAGCCAAATGTGGGCAGGGCTGATTGAAACATTTTAAAGAAATGTTTCAACAATTTTAAAAAATGATCTGCAGACTCCTATATATCAGTTTGGTGCTTGATGAGCAGTTATTTTGAGTAAGGACATAGAAACTGGCAAATAATAACAAAACTGAAGATATTTTTTAAAAATATTTATTAACGGGGCTCCTGGGTGGCTCAGATGGTTAAGCATCTGCCTTCAGCTCAGGTCATGATCCCAGGGTCCTGGGATCGAGCCCCACATCGGGCTCCCTGCTCGGCGGGGAGCCTGCTTCTCCCTCTCCCTCTGCCTCTCCCCTGCTCATGCTCTCTCTCTCTGTATCTCTGTGTCTCAAATGAATAAATAAAATCTTTAAAAAAAAATATTTATTAACTATCGATTTGTTCCTGTGTTACAGGTGCCTGCTATATATTTTATAAATATCATTTAATTTATATAGAAAAGAGGTAGATATTATCATCTCATTTTTCTAAGTGGATATCTCAGTTGTAGTTGTCAGTTGCCAGCACAGGAAGCCGAGTCTGGTTAACTTAACCCGCAAAATAATTGGTAAGAAAGCTGGAGAAGTTACACTAGAAAATGGACAGAAATCAAGAGTTTAGACAGAGGGCCCGTAGCAAAAGTTACCCCACAGAAGACGGGGGACTCCTCTGACACTTTGCTCAACTCTTGTGCCCCTTGGCTCTGGACAATCACCACAGCTGTTATTGGACACTATGCAATGAATTAATCATTGGCTGTTCCTTCATCTTGGTGGCACTCGCTGAAGGCTCCAAGTTGTAGTCGAGAGTGTCCGATAATCCATGTCCTGGCTGCTGGACAGGAGGAAAGAGGAAGAAAGCATTTGCTTTTCCTCAGCTCTCCAAAAGAAAGAAGTTTTATGATTCTCACATGGACTCTCAGAATTGGATATTCTCCCCCAGACTGAAAGGATTTCAGATGCCCGTGGGCAATGCACACAGATGCCTTTCTCAAAATGACCTAGCTAATGAGCAGAGCTGGTATTTTTCAGTCAGGTCTGTCTGAACCATACCCCATGATCTTTACTCTACATGGAACTGATTCAGGGCAATAAACTCTGCAGAAAAGTTTAGTTTTAGAAAGTAGCATGATTTTTACATCAGTGTAGTGAGGCTAGGTCTCCCGTTGAACACCTACTCTATACAAGAGGATGCTGGGCAAGACAGAGTGGGGATATATGGTCTTATATTCTTAGTATTTATGGTCTAATTAGGGATCATGTTTTAAAATGTCTATTCACTACCAGGTGAATGTCAGTTCTGAAAAGAGCTACAGGCATTCAAGTTTGTGAGATAACACTGTGAGTTGAGACATTCCAGAAAACTTTACAGGAGAGGTGGCTGGAATTTCAGTATGCAGGGGATGATGTTTCAGGCAAGGGAGGATTTGCTTATGCAACAATGTATGTAGGCACAAATCTATGCAGAACTTTCTGGATTAAGTTCATGATGTCATTAAGGAGACAAAAGAGTGGATCATTATAGCCACTGGAGTGAAACCAAACCAAATTCCAGTCATCAGAATAATGGGTAGGATTGTGAGGTGTCAGGAAGCCCCCACCAGTTCTCTCAGTTTGAAGGACTCCATTTCTGGAGAAAAGGGCAAGGGACTGAATACCAAGCCTGCAGTAATTAGCAAACAGTCTCGAACAAATGGGAAGAAAGAGCGGTCAGTCCAGCTAAGATGTGCTCTCCAGGAGGTTAGAGACCCAGAGAGCAGGTTGCTGGCTAATAAAGGGCAGGGACAGCTTTGGGCAAAAGTCAGTTGTGAGAGGCCTGAAATACAAATGCAAACTTTATGTTTTGTTGCTTCAGGATAGAGTTCCATTATGCTGGCTTTGACCTTATGAGAACATTGTCAGTGGCCTTGGAGCAAAAAGAGTAATGCTCCTTTCTGAAGTGAAGCCAAGAATAATGCTTAAATAAAGAACGATAAAGCAAACTCTAAACCAAGGCTGCATCCTACAGATGTATCATTCAGTCCTTCCTACAGCAGGTGCCCTGGAAAAAGAAGTCTCTACTTAGACCAATGATACTAACAGGAGGAATGAAGCCCCCATTGCCCAGAAAGACTTCATCACTTTGTAATTAACAGAAAATATACTAACTTCTTGGAAGTTGTACAATCACAAACAAAGGTGAGCATGTTGAAAGAAGGATAAGTAGCAATAAATTTCAGAGCTCATTAATTTCCATTCAGGCTTCACACCTGCTCTTCACTTTTACTGTATCTTGGATCCACTCCCTACCCCTGCCCTGTACTCCTACATGCTCACACCTTTCGTCCCTCCCCTTATTCAGCTCCCTTGGCACCCCCTCACAACACCAAGTTCTTTCTATTTTTAAAGGTTAAGTTTAAATGTCACCTCCTGACACAGGACTTCCCTAATCTCTCTCTAGCTAATGTAGGTTAACTCTTCTCTATCATAGCACCTTATTTCTCCAGAATACTCATCAAATACTTATGTTTATTTACTTCTCTCCTTGCTTATTTTCCATCTGTCCTAATAAGCTGTTAAATTTATTATTTTTTTAAAGATTTTATATATTTATTTTTGAAAGAGAGGAGAGAGAGCACATGAACCAGGGGAAGGGGCAGAAGGAGAAGCAGACTTCCCGCTGAGCAGGGAACGTGATGTGGGACTCAATCCCAGGACTCCGGGATCATGACCTGAGCCAAAGGCAGATGCTTAACTGACTGAGCCACCCAGGTGCCCACGCTGTTAACTTTAAAAGTCCAGTGATCAGATCCTTTATTCATTGCTGCATATTCAGTGCCCAGCAGAGTGCCTGGCCCTTAGAAAACACTCAATAATTATTTGGTGAATAAACAAATGAATGAGGAATCAAAAATTTCCTAAAGTTTTCTTCTGAGTCACTCACTAGCCATCAAACAGATGTTTATAGATCTCATGCACACAAGGAAAGAAGGAAAAGTTGATCCAAAGGGACCTTAGAGATTTGACCTTGAGCTAATTTATCTGGTTTTGTTCCACTTTTCATGAAAATAAAAATCTCATTACACATGCAAATGAGTATCAGAAGTTTATTGCTCTTTATGTAAACAGTGAATGTTGCTATCTGAGGAGCAACACCATTTTTCACTATTCCACCACACACTGCTTTAGACGTAGTGAGTGATCGGTATTGTTTATTGCATTGATATTTGAATGATTAGATGATTACATGAATGAATGTAGAATTAAGAGTGATATAATAATGCACGGAATCAAGAGATTTTTTTGGGGGGGGCTATGAATCAAATAACCAAAACGCAAACACAGAGATGATTCTTGCTTTGAATCTGGCAGGATCCAATTAATATTTATTAGGTAAGGAATAGCGTCTCTGGCTGGGAATTTAAATTAACAAGCAGATGCTTTCTCTAATGTTGCAAGTATAGGTTGGCATTTTTTAGCCCGGTTAGCATCACATCACTCTGTTCCATGGCTCTGTACTCTACTTGCATTATGCACACAAAATTGTGATATTTTGGCTATAAGTAGTACTTGGAGGGGTAGATGGTCTAGGGAAAATTTAGCCTGTTTCTGGGAAAGACAACTCACGATGTTTCGTAACAGCCCCGAGACAGTTCTCTGTTCACTGCTACACTGACATGCAGGAAATCAATGCTATAAAAATGGATTTAAGGGCATCACCATTTTATTCTGTATGATAAAATAATTGTGGTAGGTTAAAAAATCTTCAGTATGCTTCAGAGTATTCATGAAAATCTGTTAGCAAACCTAATGTGTTTTACTTCATTCTTAATCTAGAACAAAAGTCAATTATTTCTGAAGTTTTTAAAGGGCAGCATAAATTGTACCTCTATTTTGATTGTAGAATGCATGTGAAATGCCTTCTATACGGTGCATGGAATGTAGTAAACTCTCAATAAATGTTCATTTCTTTCCTTTCCATAACACTTGAAAATGACAATTTGCTCATGAATTTCTAATAGTTATTTATGAAGCTCTCAATATATTTCAGACATTATATGAGTGCTTTGCAGACATTATCTTGGTTAATTCTCATTCTCTCTTTGTGAGGAAGAGACTATGATTATCCCCCATTTTCCAGGTTAAAGAGGTAAATTGCTCAACCAACTCAATCACAACTAGTAATCCAGGTCTGTCTTATCTCAAAATCCATGCTAGTAGATAGATACTTTACCACTTAATTAAGTATGTTTACCACATAAAAAGAACTGGCACATTTAAAGCCTTACTTTTAACAACTCTATTGTGATTCATGTGTTTGTGTAAAATGCCTTATATTTTTAATTAGTGATGGACTCCATAGAATGAGAACTGTTTTATTCTTATTTCCTTATGTCTTCCACAATGCCTGAGATATAGTCCATGCTTGATAGATATTTGGCAAGTTAGTGAGTGAATGATTCCAGAAAAAATACGTAACATGAACACTGCTTGTGGGGTGCTCAGTATCTTCCTATTAGAAGCGCTGCTGAAGCTGTGTGGTCACCTATCATGGATGATTTAGAAACAATTACTAAATTGTGGGAGAAATTGTCCCAGATGATGATGTAAATAATTCTTGCAAATTAAATGATGTGCAACTTGTTTCTACAAATGTCAAGGAGTTCAGAATCTTATTTATGTTATCCTTTAGTAAATTTTTCTTGCCCTAAAATGTATGAATTAGAATCTAGGAGAGAAAAAAAATGATCCGTGCTATTCCCCCATCATTACTATCAAACTTCAGAAAGTCCTTTATTGTTCCAAAAGCCTTGCTCCAATAACATATAATTTCTTACACTGTTATCGCAGTCCATTTAGACCGTGATAACAAAATCCCATGGACAGACTGGGTGGCTTATAAATAGCAGAAGTTTATTTCTTACAGTTCCAGGGACTAGAAATCCAAAATCAGAATGCCAGAAGGGTCAGGTTCTGGATTGCAAACTACCCACTTCTCCCTGTATTCACACATGGTGGAAGGTGTTAGGGAACATGGTGGGGCCTCTTTTACGAAACACTAATTCCATTCTTGAAAGCCACACCCTCATGACCAAATGGCCTCCAGAGTTCCCCATCTCCTAATGCATCACCGTGAGGATTAAGATTTCAACATATGAATTTGGGGAGGATGCAAACATTCAGATTATAGCACCTTCTTAAGAAGTAACACTCCCATGGCCACATTTTCTAACTAAATTATATGGAACAAGTGCATTGGAAAAATCTCAGTGTGTTTGGTAGAGAAGACAGGTTTCCCAAGGCCCCATCTCAGACCTATCGAAGCAGCATCTTCAGTGGTAGGGCCCAGGAAATCACTTTTTATCCTGCTTCCATGTGGTTGAAATGATCACACTATAGTTTGAAAATTGCTGTAGTCCTACTATCAAGAGACAAGAACAAAACCTCAAGCCACATACCTGCCCCCACTTCCACCCCCCCCAAGCATATACTACTGTCTCTCCTCCCCCACTGTGCAAGTATGGATTCTCCAGAGAAGCAGAACCAAAGGGATGTGTGTAAGTAGAAAGAAAGAGAAAGACAGAAACAGACAGATGTATTTTAAGAAATTGGTTCATGCAGTTGTGGAGTCTGGCAAGTCTGAAATCTACAGGGCAGGCCAGCAGGCTGGAGAGCTGGGAAAGAGTTGACAACATAACTTGAATCCAAAGGCAATCTGGAGACAGAATTCCCCTTTCCTCAGGGACTTAGGGCCTTCAACTGATTAGATGAGGTCCACCCATATCATGGAAGAGCATCTGCTTTACTCAAAGTCTACTGATGTAAACATTAATCTCATCCAAAAAATACCTTCAGAGTGACATTTAGACTGTCACCAAATATCTAGGCATTGTGGTGTCACCACACTGACACATAAAATTAACCATCATACACAGCAGTAGCATATGAGAATGTTCAGAGGATTGCGTTTGTCATTAGGGTCCACAGAGAATAAATGAGTCTGGACAGAGCGCTCCCAGATTCACAGTCTGATAGTGGCCCTTCAAGCACAAAGCTTTCTGTAGCTTCATTTATCTCCAGTGGAAAATGACCAGATGAAACTAAAGAAAAAATTCCAATGGTGACTTTTATGATGGTTTTTAATATTTTACACACACACATATTCACACAAAGAGATTAGGATATTTAATATATCGAGTCATTACATTCAAGGTTTGAAATCTTTTTTTATCCTCAACCAAGAAAAGGATGGGAAAAAGGAAACATAAGCAACAGAGAGAGGTGACTTAGCTCTCTAGTCATGCCAAACTCAGGAAGAGCTGAAGTTATCCCATGGCTCATTTGACCTCAGAGTTTCCTTCCCCTCCCAGTCCCGATTCAGTCAAAGTTGCTGGCAAGTTGGAATTCTTTGAGAAGGAGAAATATTCCAGGTAAATGTTTTCCTCCTGATGTTTGAGTTAGAGAGCTTATTTCTCTAATTCACTAATGGAAAGATTCAGCCCCAATTCCCATGGGCCCTCAAGTTACCATTTTGGTGTGCCAATGGATCTGCCAGAGAGCACAATTCAAAAACTTAACCTCCCCAAAATGCCTCCTTTTGCCTGTGAAGGCTACATAATCCATGTTTTTTGGAACTTTTATCCTGGCCTTGATTTGGTGGACTAAATTAAGCAATGTTAAGATTCTACATACTATAACACATGAAATTCTTCTTACTGGGCTTTTAGTTGAAAGCCCTCAAATTGGTTTTTCTTTCCTTGTTAATGGTAGAATGGAACTTTTAAAGTATATACATGAAATTCCTCATTAATCATATGCTTCTAATTTGGCAAAGGCAGTACTTTCGTTCATTATCGTAATTTTGCCCAACAAATCTGCAGGAATTTTCAGGTCTGGTGATTATTTCATGGGATAAGATTTCACCCAGAGTGTGCTCATGGGATGTTTCTTAGAACAGAACCGAGAACGCATGCCTTTCAACCTCATGGGATTCGCATTTCTGCTTCTTTTCTGCAGGTTTTACCTCCTGGCTCTCACAGGAATTCGTGGATGTCATTGGAGCTTTTATTTTCACCCAACTTCCTCCTGGGCTTTTGCATCTGTGGCTGAGAATGGCCAGGTTCAGAATCTCAGAAGTTAGTGACCCTGCGCTTGTAAGTGAAAAATTACGAATATTTCCTCTCGGGGACACCCATAGGCTGTTGCCTTTATACCTTATTTATTTATTGAACTCTTTTCTTTCTGTCATTAAACTTAGAATATTAGCAAACTGAGACAGATAGATTAGATGATTGATTGATAGATAGAGATGATAAAGAAAGAAAGAAAGAAAAAAGAAAGAGAAAAGAGACAACAAGAAAGAAACAGAGAATGTTTGTTTCTAAGATAATTTTATCCAAATAGGACTATCTTTGGAAATCTGCTATACTGGTTTTGGAGGCCCATTTTCTATCCAAAGCCATTGCTTCAGGTAATCAGGCGCCTCACTATTCCCCAAATTTTCAGTGTCATTCCATCCTCTCTGCTTTTGTAAAAGCTATTTATAGCTTTTCTTGTGGTGTCCGCCATCATCCTCTCATCCTCCTAAATCCTACTCATCCTCCTAAATCTTAATAAAGAGAGCTACAATTCTAGTTCCTCTAATTCCTTGGACCAACATTTATCTTTCCACACTTCTGACTGCCTTTTCCTGGCAATACTCTGCACTTTGTACTTTAAACATACTGTATTTTTGAGGCACCTGGGTGGCTCAGTCGTTAAGCGTCTGCCTTCGGCTCAGGTCATGATCCCAGGGTCCTGGGATCGAGCCCCGCATCGGGCTCCCTGCTCTGCAGGAAGCCTGCTTCTCCCTCTCCCACTCCCCCTGCTTGTGTTCCCTCTCTCGCTGTGTCTCCCTCTGTCAAATAAATAAATAAAATCTTTAAAAAAAAATAAAATAAAATAAAAAATAAACATACTGTATTTTCTCTTAATTTTACTCTATTTGTCAGTCTCTTCTAAAAATTGTAACAGTACCTTTTCAAGGTGCTCTTCACCTCATACAGGGCCTAGTCTCATACAAGGTGTTCAAATTATGAGTGGATTGAAAAGAAAATCTTAATCTAGTGGACTCTCAAGTTATGTCCACATGATTGTGCGACGTGGTGCATCAAAGACCTGCACATGGTAATTATTTTCTCTCTCTTTCTTTTTTCAAAAAAGAAATCTATTTATTTATTTATTTGAAAGAGAGAGATGAGCAGGAGGGGCAGAGAATGAGTTAGATTCATAATTATGAAAACTTAGGAATATGTCTCATGAAATAATTGTAGTGTGTGTCATGTTTGAGAAAAATGTTGAAACAATGGTTTCTGGACTTGTAAATATAACAAATGTCCATTTATTCTTTTTTTGTATTCATCTGATTTTAATTGTTATCTATGACTTGGAATGGTCTTCCCCAAATTTGGAATGAAGCTATGGAGACCTATAGAAATATCCATGACATGGCATCTGCTCTCTCATCTGAAGTAGAATGGAATAACTGGTATCTGCTAGTATGCAATGGAATCACAAGTCAAAGGAGGCATCAATCTCATGCTCATGCTTCATTGGTTAGCCGTACTAGCTGAACAAAGCAGACATCCCAAATTAAGTATCATAGACATTGATTTGTGACTTACTGCAAAAATTTCTCTTGGGAAGTTTCTTTTAGCAATTCCTTTTGACATAGGAATTTCCAACATGAACAAGGAAATTTTAAATAACAGAATTCATTTTCTTTCCCTTAATGTAAAAATCTTGGAAGCTGTTCCTCTAGTATATTTCCTTTCACTTTCCATGTTTGACTCCTGTAGTTTCTCCACCATGATAAAAATACATGTCATCTTTTGAGAGAGTTGGGGCATTCCTATAAGAAGTAAATAGTAATTATTGCCCCTTATCTTAAAAATAATTTTGGCTATTACAACAGAATTAACAATTAAGGCCAACTTTTAAATACAGAAGTTTTACAACTTTTTCCTAGTTATAATTGCAATGATTATGCCTTGGAAAATCTTGAGAAAATTTATTCTTCAGTCATTTAGATTGTTTACAAAAGCTCCATGGTTTCAACTGTGAACATATACATGGCTGACAAAGATTTTGTCATATTTTTAGATACCTTTACTCAAAGTAGGTCAATAGGCTATTTTCAGAAACATTTTCTTCTGGTTTAATAAAAATTGCAAGAGATCTTACCAGAAAATGCAATGACAAGCACAGATGGTTTTTCTTTTCTTACCAAATATCATTGATGCCTAAGTATTGGTGATTGGCAAGCCTGGTGCTCTATTGCTAGACAGTTTTGAGCTAGGCACTAAGTTAGTCTCTGGAATGAGGTCACACAATCCCCAAATGCTGAGGTCATAAACTATATGGAAAGGCAAGGTAATACTTGAAAACAATGCTATTTCAAGAAAGTTAGATTTTGTCCAACAATCAGCATGAAGGATTGAAGTAATCATCTCAAGGACAAAGCTCAAATGATGAACCCTTTTCTCTTCCTTTTATTTGGTTCTAAATGTCAGAAGTTGTAGAAACAAAAATAAATTTAATGATTTAAAATTTGAAATGTTTGGTTGATTTATATCAAAAGGGGTTGTTCATTTTTGAGCCTATCTGAAATGTTCTTAATTAAAAAACAAAAGAGAAGAATTTTAAAATTTGCAAGAGAGATTACATTGCAAACTCTATAATACCAGAAAACTGGTTGGATTCCAAAATACGCTAAGAAGTCACAGGTTGGAGATATGATTTAAAACAATCAATATAAACTGTGACACTATAAATAATGTTCTATCCAAAAATATCCCCCCAATACACATAAATTTAATCTCATGCAAAAGAATCCTAATCTTAAATTTTATTTAGTAAAACACAAAGTTTATTGCAGAATTTTTTGGAAGGATCAGGATGAGGCATATTGGAACAGAAGGATGGGAGTGATGACCTATTTTATAGGCAAAAGACAAAAATAATGTGTATTCACAACTAGTGCACCTTCCTACCTCCCAAATAAAGAATAAACAAGAGGAGGATTTTCATGTAACAATGTTATATTTTTAAAATCCCTGCCATAATCAAATTATAATTCACATGACTTTTAAAAATAGCCTTCGAACTGATATTCCTCTTTCAACTCTTCTTTTCCTCCACCTGTGCTCTTTAGTGTGGCCAGTCATCTGTCCAAAAACAAAGCTTGCCATGTTTGTGTATTTCAAAACCTTCAATGGATGACTAATTCTCAAAGTTCAAAATTTGGGACATAAAAAAAGAGGCCTGTGGTATGGTCTTTGCTTACCTTTCTAACTGTATCCTTTACAATAAATTACATTTATAAAATTTCAGCCATATCTTTCAAGATAACGCCTACACTGCTTATTCTCAAATGCAAGTTCTTCCACTGTAAGTGAACTTCCATATTTTTCTAGGCTTTTCTCATACCCCTCCGTTCTTTAGTCTTTATACTCCAGCCATAGCAAACACTAACTGTTTTTCCACTCACCATGCTATTTCATACCTCTGGGCCTTTGTTCATTTTCTCCCTGTGTGTGTTCCACCTACCCCGTTCTCCATCTGGCTACCTCAGAATCATGCTGTCCTCTAGGAACTTCTCTTATTTTCCTCTACCATTTGATTTATTTTTCTATTCCTGCACTCCCACAACACCCAGTCCCAAGTGATGACAGAAAGCTTGCTTCATTATATCAAACGCATCCTTTCAAGTCTATTTCCCTTACTAGAATAAAAGCTGTATGAAGGCAGGGATTGATTCATCTACATTTGTATTCCTAGTTTCTAACAAAATGCCTGGCATATTATAAGGTCTCCATAATATATTTTTGGAATGAATTTTGTCTTTTACAAGGAGGAAAATCATTCAGGACCATGCATTGGGCAAACACTATTTTTAGAAAAAAGTAATCTGGCAGAGCTTCATAATGGTTTATAATGCCTGCAATTTTTATTTCTATACAAAGGTATAAATTCTGGCCACAATTTCTGCAAATTGCTAAAACATTAAAATTATCTAAGCATTTGGAATTCTATTACCTTATCAAACAAATAGCATTATAAATCATCTGAAAACTTGGCTTTGCATTTCAAATATTATAAAAATGTTGTGTAAGGCTGGTGTCCTATAACAAGTTCAACACTGAAGTTCGAGGTGTAGGGAAGGCAAATGTGATTCTTGAACCAAATTTGCTAGCAGAAATTTAAAGAGAGGTAGTTGACCAGTACTCAGATTAAGAGGAAAAGATCAATGTCTCTTAGAGAGAAACATAGATGGGTAGATCTCTCTGACCTCACCCTCCAGCTCCAAGAACAACTCAAATGAAAAAAAAGGAAAAGAGAGTGGGGCAATGCTTTGCTGGGAAGGTGTAGGTGAGCCATCCTGGTGGTCTAAAGATGGACTCTTGGATATAAACAACACCATGGTGAAGAGAACACAGCAACATAGAGCATGAGTGTAATGGAGTGTTCTACCCCTGCAAGTAGACAAGTGCTCTGATAGTTCATTCATTCAACAAATATCTTTGTACTCAAAACATTTTGGGTCACTGTGTGCCAGGCACTGTGCCAACCTTTAGGCATACGGGTGTGAAGACAGAGAGATCCCTTTCTCTTATAGAACTCACTGTGGATGTAGAGAATCTGGAGCATGTAGTGATCATAAATGACCTTCAGTGGAAATTGTACTATTTTCCTCTTCACTGTATTGACCAAGTGATACTGACTTGTGAAATCCTTATAACACAAAATGTACATTAATTTTCCCATAAATATGTGATGTCTCTTTGGGCCCCCAAACATGGAAAATAATCTAGAAAAAGAGAGCTGATATAAAGCTATGAGTAAACCCTTTATTGAGAGGTGCAAACCCAAGGTGGCCAGAGTTGGGGGAAAGGAGAGTAAGATGAGATCAGGAAAGAGGAAAAGCAAGTACAGGTGGTACATTATCCAACTGGCCCCAGCCTTCCAATAGAAAACAAATATGGGTCGCCTGGGTGGCTCAGTTGGTTAAGCAACTGCCTTCGGCTCAGGTCATGATCCTGGAGTCCCGGGATCGAGTCCCGCATCGGGCTCCCTGCTCGGTGGGGAGTCTGCTTCTCCCTCTGCCCCTCCCCCCTCTCATGTGCTCTCTCTCATTCTCTCTCTCTCAAATAAATAAATAAAATCTTTAAAAAAAAAAAAGAAAAGAAAACAAATATGACTGGTTATTTGGTTCTGTAAGACAACTCCAGAGAGGTGCCTCAGAATTTCCTCTGTGTATCTGGTGACTTTTCTTTCTTTTCTCTTTCTTCCCTCCCTTCCTTCCTTCCTCCTCTCTCTCTCTTTCTCTCTTTCTCCCTCTCCCTCTCTCTTTCTTTCTTGTCAGCTGCCTCTCAATGGTCAAAGTCTTCCCAATTGAGTGTTAACTGTCAGAGTTACCAGGGCTGTGACCCGCTTCCTCTTGGCAGGCACTGGGGAAGCAGAGCTACTGCAGTTTCTGCTAGTTCAACCTTCAGCCTCAGAGGAGGTTTCTGCCGTTGCTGATCTCTGAAGATGTCAGGAGGGGCTGGGGATTTACCACCACAGGAGTAGACATGGGGTGGTGCGTAAAATGAGCCCAACACATGTGGGATATGTCTCACTGTTAGAAAAGATAGTACTTTGTGGTCCATGGACAAGGCATCAAGTAATATGGAACATAGTACATTTTCCCTTCATCCTCCTTCCCACTATATTAGGAAGAAAGTCTCAGCTGGTGCTATTCTAAAACACTTCTCCAACACTTTTTTTTTCTTAAACAGGCAAGAACAATTTTATTCAAGATTATTGCAATAGAGGAAAGAGATTGAACTCACATTGGAATATAGCTGAGACAGCCGGGGATTTGTAGCCAATGGCTGGGTGAAGGAGAGGGTGGAAAATCTCTAAGAGGAACTCAGTTAATATGGGGAAAGAAACTTGACTGGCTGTCAAGATCAGAGGGATCATCTCTAAACTGGCTTAGCAGGATTTTCACTAAAACTGAGCTCAGCACTCAACTCCGTTTGTAAACAAAAAGAGAGCAGGTGAATACAATCTAGCTAAAATTTAATTACATTGCTTTACTTCATAATATGTCTAGTATATTTTGTATGTTAATATATGTATTTCACCTATTACAGTTCTGTTGCACTTATGGAAAGTAGGAAGGGTATATATTTAGTATCACGAAGAAAGGTTTCCTTTCAAAATGAATTTATTTGAATAAAAAATCCCATCAGGTTAAAGAAAAAAAATGACAAAGCCATCATATTGATGGTGATAGATAAGAAAAAAAAATCCAAAAGAAAGAATACAAATGAAAAAATGTTAGAAAAATGCTACCTTCGTATGTTTGGACTTGATGTATGCCTGAGTATACATATGACAACTTTGTTACAGTGATTTTTCTAATTAATTTTCTTGTTCTTAAGTTAAATCTCTATTTAAAAATATCAGGACTCACAGGCTTACAAATGGATTTAACTTTATAAAACAACTAGCATGCTTCCGAGCGCATAGTTGGCATTCTATAAATACTTTTGTCATTTCACTTTTACTAGCAATAGAAGTGTCCTTAATTTAGGAAATAAAGAAGAAAAGAATGAGCAAACAATCTGGTACTGGAACAACGACATTTTCTTCCAGGAGCCCTGAGAAATGTGCCACTTTAGATTTGCAGGTTTTCAGAACCAAAAACAAGTTGAGAGATAATCAAACCAATTCCCTCTTTGCACAAAGGAAACACCAAGAGACTAAGGAGCTTCCCAAATCTACACAGCTAGTGGTTTAAAGGGTTGAACTAAAACCTTATCTCCTGAGGTCTGGTTGGAATTTTTTTGAACATACGCAATGGTAAGGTATCGTAAGATAATTCTTAATTAGGCTTCTAAACCCAGATGTCCCAGAAAGCAGACACATTTAAGCCACTTCACTTCCCTATGCAAGCTGGTCTCAACTGAGCTAATCCTTCCAAAGCATTTAATGGTATTTGTCATTCCCCTCTTCTCCAAATACTTCATTCCTCATGTTCTAGGACACCATTGTTTTCTGGTTTCCCTCTCACTTCTCTGGTCCCCAATTATTTGTCTACTTTATTACTCCCTCTTTTTCCTCCTGACCTTTAGGTTTGTTTTTGGTTGTTTTTCTAAACTTACTCTAAATATTTGAGGACTTCAACTATATGTAATGGGAATAATATCCTATAAAATACTTGGTGATCTGGGGCACCTGGGTGGCTCAGTTGGTTGACCTTCAGCTCAGGTCATGATCCCAGGGTCCTAGGATCAAGCCCTGAGTCAGACTCCCTGCCCCTCAGGGAGTCTGCTTTTCCCTCTCCCACTCCCCCTGCTTGTGCTCTCTCTCTCTGTGTCAAATAAATACATAAAATCTTAAAAATAAAATAAAATAAAATATTTGGTGGTCTATTTTCTCTCTTGTGATTTATCCATTTTTATTTATCTATCTATCATCTATTATATATCTCACATCTACCTATTATCTATCACCTTCTTTTGCCTTTGTTTTATTTCATACAGGATTACTGTCACTGTTATGAAACCATGAGTTTAGTAATAAGTTAGTAAGATGAGGAAGGGGAGGACTGTATCTCCCAGAACAAAGCCAGCCGGTGAAGAAGGAAGAAAGCTACAAAACAATGGTTCTCACTGTGCAGGAAGGGAAAGTAGAAATCTTGCTGGTGGAGGTGGGGGCCAGTGTCTTGAGGAAAGATAATAATTTCAAGATGTTGTAAGGGGTTTTCTGGGCTACAGTCCCTCATCTCTTTGGGCCTTGCTCTAGACTGGATGTGCATGGAAGATGGTGAGTGTGTATGGTGGTTGAAGAAGTGGGAGGGATCTTCAGGAAGATTAAAAACCTCAGGTAAGTTGAAAGGGAATCCAAATGATGAGAGGTGTTTCCCAGTTATATCTCTGGGAAGTTTGCTACATAGTTTTGTAAGAGATTGAATTGGTTGAAAAAGACAAACACATGGGTGGCCCATAGGAAGCCTCTCAGAGTCTTGGATACTCCTCAGTTGTTCAGAGAAAGCAGCTAAGATTCCCCAGGCCTCCACAGAGATCCTAAGAGGACCAAGAGCCTGAATAGATGTGGAGTCATGACTGTGATATCTAGGAACATCCCAAAGTAAAAAAATAAGGTGGGAGCCAAAGATTTCATTGGTGGCCAATGGGATACTCCAAATGATAATATTTTACCAACAACACCTGAGTGGGCAAAGTACAGAACAACTAGAGATCAAGCCTGAACAAGTCCATGATACTAGAGACCAGAGGAGCCCCAAGGAATGCATGTAAAGTAAGGGTTCTTCCTCACTGCCCATGGAATGAGGAATGGAAACTTCTTTCTGCACACAAATAAAAATCTAAAGAAACCTTAATAGAAAATGTGATCTTTATTTTTTTTAAGATTTTATTTATTTATATGTCAGAGAGAAAGAGAACATGAGCAGTGGGAGCAGCAGGCAGAGGGAGAAGCAGGCTCCCCGCTGAGCAAGGAGCTCAATGCGGGACTCGATCCCAGGACCCTGGGATCATGATCTGAGCCAAAAGCAGATGGTTAACCAACTGAACCACCCAGGCATCCCAAAAATGTGATCTTTAAACTGGTTGTATATTCAATGAAATTATTCTATTAACTCAAAAGTAACTTAAACCCAAAATGTTACTCTTGCCCTTAAATGGTGACTCCTTCCCTCCTCCTCTCCTATAATCTTTGGCAACCTTTTCCAGTTGGTGGGAGTCTGGACTGTAGAAGCATATAATACAGACAATGCTGAAAATTACTTTTTTGGAGTATTGTGTACAGTTAGATACCACTCTTCACCTAATATTCATTATCTAAAGACAAATTTTAAAACTGGAAATGTAGAATGATGGCAATTCAGGGGAGTAAACCATGCAGAGAGTATGTTCCACAAGCCTTGTGCTAGACCCTGGTGGGTTTTCTTTGCATGGATGTTCCACAAGAACCTCATACTCAAAGTGTCCGATGCTAAGCCTATTTCCATCCCTTCTTTATTTTCTCATGATAATGACATCCAAAATCAGGACAGAATCCTCCGAACAATGTTTATTGTTGATGTTAGATCAAAAAATGGTGAATAAATAAACACTGCCCCAACAATTGCCAAGGTACCAGTATTGGAGTTCAAATGGCCCAGCTCTAAAGCATGGTGACATTGGGGAAGTTTCAGTGAGACTCAGCTTCTTCATATAGGTAAAGTGAAGCAAATAAGAACAACCATTACAGAGATACTATGAAAAAATAAATAAGATAGTTTAGTTAGAGGTTTCCTAGCATTTCATTTTTTTAAATCTTTTTTAGAGAAAGCTTGTAACGATTCAAGATAATGCTCTTCCAACTGATTTATCCAATTTATCTTTTATTTATATGAATTCAATTTAAGCAGGATAAAAGGAGAATTTGAGGTAGCAAGTATAGGGATGATTCAGTTCATCAATTTACGTCATTAGCAAAATATTCCTGAGACTTTGTAAAGTGCCATCACATAGACTTTTAAAATAAATATGCTTGAGACATTGTTATTTAAATAGGCAAAAATCTGATATACCCTCACACAGTATATCCAAACAAATTCCAAATGGCTCAGAGATTTAAATGGAGAAAGAAGAAAAAAAAAAAAAGCCATGCAAACACTAAAACAAAATGTGAGTGAATTCCTTTATACCCTGGGGAGAGGGAAGGTTTCCTAACTATGACTCCAATTCCAGAAGAAATAAAGAAAAAAATTAGGTCCTTTTTTCCTATATTTTTTAAATTTCATGATGAAAGATAAATGACAAACTAAGTAAAAATTATTTGCAACTTACATCAAAGGAATGATACCTTAATATATGAAAAGTTCCTAAAAATTAAGAAGAAAAAGACAGTAAGCCAATAGAAAAATGGGCCAAAGTTATAATGATAGGAAAAAACAAAAAAACTTATTTTGAAAAATAGCAAATTTAAAAGTAACAAACATTTATTTTGCCTATCCTATTTGAAAAGAACCACAGTGTACACCATAGTTAATGAGAGGAAGTGTCTCTCTTTAGAAATGTTCCAATTAATAAATAAAGAAAAAATGAAAGAATGAGAATGTTACTATTTTATACCCCCTAATAGACTAATGAATCTAGGCACTGAGCATCAGGGAATCTTAACATAACAAAAGAACAAATAACCAGACAAGGGATGTCTCCAAATAGAAGTACACAATGCTACCAATGAAACATTCTTGCTCAAACAAAAACAAAACAAACAAACAAACCAAACCCCTCTGCCAAACTCTGCCAAGATGTTTGCCAGTCTTAGCTGCAATTGTTGCTAGTGTGCGAGGACCTGGAATGGCTTGAACAGAGACTATATCTCCCTGGCCAGCATCTCTCAGATCCCCACCATCCTGGATGTTCAAACTGGGATCCTGTTCTCCAGGCATCACCAGATCCTTCCCTCCTCCAAGCTGCTCTATGATGTGGGAATCCAAAATGCCCAGCAGTTTTGCAGATAGAAGCCCTTCTTTCTGAAAGTTCCTCTGGATATAATACTTAGGATGTACTCATCTAAATGTATCTTCAGCAGGTTTTAAGAGGGATTTTGAGAAGTCCTTTCTGTATCTTTCCTTTGGAGTGTTGGCTATTTGACTTCAAAGCCATCTGAGACCACCTATATCTATTTGATTTATTCATCCTTTTTGACAGAGTCATGATTTTTGTTAGATCCGTTGTAGGCTTTGGTGATGCAGCTGAACCCCTTCCTCTAGCTTCATTTCACGTTAATAAGTCAAGCAAAACCATAATGTTCTCTTTTCTCCTCAATAATTCAGGTTCATATCATTTCACCTACATTTCTATACCCTTTTAATCATCCTCAATCTCTCTAAGTCTATTGATCTATTCTATTTGTTGCCTTTTAAAAGTTTTTCAAAACCATTTCTCTTTTAACCTTATATAAATCAATCTGAAAAGGTGC
Organism: Mirounga leonina; assembly: GCF_011800145.1. Taxonomy (NCBI): domain Eukaryota; kingdom Metazoa; phylum Chordata; class Mammalia; order Carnivora; family Phocidae; genus Mirounga; species Mirounga leonina. The sequence goes on along the minus strand of NW_023270825.1, from coordinate 15,742,747 downwards.
ATGTAGGAAAAACAAAATAGAGAAATGTTTATGATTCTTAGGGTCTAACATGAGCTTGCATTTCGACTTCTCTAACTTTCCAAAAAGTATGTTTATAAGAAAATGTTCATATTCTATTTGCTCCATTTCTTAACACTTTTATACCCATGAATCATCGTTTCACAGATGATCTTAGCTGGACCACTAAACTACTGGGCTCCATGAAAGCATGATTATTTATTTTCTTTATTGGAATTATTATCACCAGTACTCATAATAATAATAGTCCTCATTCACTGAGCGTGTTGAAGTGCCAGGCACTCTCTTGGAGCTCTATAAGCATTAGCTCAATCAAGTTTCATCACTACTCTCCAAGTGCAACTATGTGGCCCATGCTGAATAGGTGAAGAAGTGGGACTTGGAATGTTTATGTGGCATAATTCTTTCCCAGCTAGTGAATGAAAAACGCAAAATCAAACCCAGGTCCCTCTGAATTCAAAGCTTGTGTTTTAAGGACTGTACTTTTCATTGCTTCTCATGGTTACTCTTAAAAATTATTGGGTTTTTTTGGTTTGTTTTGTTTTTTGTTTGTTTGTTTTTATCTTTCAGATCGTCAGCTCAATTACAGTGTTAAGCACGATTAAAGAAAGTTGTGTGAAGAGCATTTGGAAGTATTGGCACACAGGGGAGAAAACAAAGATTCTAAGGAGGGCATGGCATGCATTGCCAAGCACTACAAAAGTTATCAATTACGCATCCTGTTTGTATTACTTCAGAGAAGAGGTTTGGGGCAGATCAGTCCCTGTGGGATTAAATAAAACTCTTCTGGCTAATCCTCAAGTTTCTCTATGTAATGTGACTAACCTTATCAAAAACTTGATAATATAATTTATTGAGATTTACTATGTGCTAGGTGTTCCAAGTGCTTTACACTCTTTCTCACTTTTGTTCCTCCTTACTGTGATCCACACTTTACAGATAAGAGACATGGAGAGGTTAATCAAATCATCTCAGGTGACATGACTAGTAAGAAATTTGATCCCATAATCTTTCTAACCGTAGAAACTATGTACTTTACCAATGTACACTATATGTTAACTAACTAGAATTTAATAAACATTTGAAGAAAAAAAGAAACTCTTCACTTTAAGAGAAACCATGGCTATTTCCAGAAAAAAAAAAAAATCTGGGATGTGAAATGCAGAGGCAATGGATGAGAGTGAGAAGAAGGGAGCTATGCCTTTAAGGCTGTTTTTGAAGTAAATGTACACTAGTAAGCTACAAAGACAAAGAAGTTAGAAGCCAGGGTTCATATTAGTTAGATACTCCTTCCAGCTTATAGCAACAGAGACCTTTTTTGAAATACTTTATGCAGGTAAAACTTTAGTCTCTATGTCAGAGCATTCTGAGAGCAGAAGTCCAAGGCTGTTTTGGTGGCTTCACATAGTCCCTCAAGGGCTTAGGCTTGTTATAGTTTTCCACTTCTACACCCATACTTTCTGTTATCCAGTTTACCTCATAGTCCATAATGGCTGCAGAGACACCAGCCATTACATCTGCAATCCAGTCAGCAGGAAAAAGGAAAGTAGAAAGCATAAAAGAGTATCGTAGGTCTGGTGGCCTTCCAAGAAGGACCAAGAGGCTTCCACTGTTGAGAGAGAATCTGAGAAATGTATTCTTCTAGCTGGGCTCACTGTCCCTTTAAAGAAAACTGAAGTCACCTGCAAAGGTAAAAAAAAAAAAAAAAGAAACAAAGAAAGAAGAAAAAGAAAGAAAGAAAGAAAGAAAGAAAGAAAGAAAGAAAGAAAGAAAGAAAGAAAGAAAAAGAAGTAAAAGGAGGAAATGAATATTATGATCATTTAGCAATCTCTGTCATAAGCCAGGCCTGAAAATAAACACTTTTCAGCCAACAGAGCAAAGTCCAGACAATGTGAGTCTCACTGAAGCAGGTGAGGAGGAAGCAGGACAGTCCAGATTAGCAAGACTGTCTTGGGCACAGGGTTAATTCTTAACCACATATCTTTCAAATTTGGTTGTTTTCAAGCTTCTGGTATATAGTTTACATTTGATTTTATGGATTTAATTCTCTTCCTTTTCCTACCACTAACAACAAATAACTCAATAAGAGATAGACAAATGTCCCAAATAACTCAACACTGGCCCATGATTGAAGCTGGATTCACTTGGTTAAAAAAAAATCTGCCACCAGGGGCACCTGGGTGGCTCAGTCAGTTAAGCGTCCTACTCTTAATTTTGGCTCAGGTCATGATCTCAGGGTCATGAAATCAGGCTCCATGCTTGGGCTTGGAGCCTGCTTAAGATTCTCTCTCCCCCTCTCCCTCTTCCCCTCCCCACCTTGCTCACACACTCTGTCTCTCTTAAAAACAAACAAACAAACAAAACCAAAAAAAAAAAAAAGAAAAAAAAACACCTCTGCCCCCCAAGTTCAATATCTCAGGGCATTCCATGTCTTCAGAAAAACTTTTTTTTCCTATTTTGAACTTTTTTCTTGGCTAGTTTTCCTGCTTTCTTTCCACATTGTGAACTGATTGGACACAGTGTGATAATGTTCCTACATTGACTCTGATGGGTATTTTGATTAAGTTCTAGATTAATTAATCCTACTATATATAGTTACCTAAGCCAACAGATGCATATTACCTAGAGATAGTGTCCTAAGGCCCAAATAGGGGCAACATTAAATATGCAGTATCCCTAACAGAATACTTGGGTAGGAAGACTCAAAACACCCTAATTGGTTTGAAGGCTCTTATTCTTATGAGTCTTATTCATTATTTCAACATTATACATAAAAATTATGACATTTTCATTACTGCTTCTGGCCCCCAAAGTTTTGATCTTTCTTAGAGTACCTAACACTTTAGGGGAATTACTTTATATTTGTTGACAAGTATCAAGAAGAAAGAGTCCAAGAAGAAGCCAGAAGAATGGGAAAATGAGAGGTATATTGAAAATGGAGAAAGTCAAGGAGAATCCTTCTGAAGAACGCAGAAAATAGTATCTTAATCTGTAACTGAAGTTTAATCTTTAACTCTGGGAAAAAATAGGTCATCGACAATGTTTGGGCTCAAAAAATAAGCAAGAGAAAAGCAGCTCCACTATGAATAGTCTTATCCCTACTTCTAATTGCCTTACCTAACACTTATCTGTGTTCTATGTCTGGCCTTGTAGAAATAAGGGTCATTTTGTTGGATACAAGCTGTAGAGTTCACGTTTTGCCTACAGTACTATCTTAGGAGTTCATTTTGCTTTCCAAAGCAACCTAAATCCTCTTCCTCACCCATGTCGACCTTCCTCAGGAACAAAGAGACCTGCTTTTTGGAACCTGGGAGAGCAGACCTGACAATGAATACTGCAACTACCTCAAGAAAACACACTAAGGCCAAAACACAGCATTGGGATGCTTCAGGAAAAAGCAAACTACTTGATATGCAAACACAAGCACTTCTCAGATCCAGAAGTGGGAAGTGATGTCTCCTGCCTCAAAGTCACTCTTCAGAAGGAAAACAGTTGGAAGAAAAGAGAAGCCAACATTTGGCAGGTGTGACCAGCAGAGGTGTGAGTGTTGCCAACCCAAAAGTCCAAAATAGAGTGTCCTTGCTTCTTTTCATCTCTTAAAATATTTTTACATGTAAATCACCCATAACTATGTCAGAGCCCAAGACTGTTGAAATTATATTTAATTATATTTAGGTACAATCATAATGAACAGTATTTAGAAAGATGTGTCAGCATGAAATACATTTTATTCACAACCACATATCTTGTCAAAGGATGGAGCTCTTAAGAACAATCAAACTAAGTAGAAAAATAAGTTTTTTACTAGAGAATACGTTTTTTGAGTAGGAAATAAATTTTGTTACAAGCAAAATACAATGTTGGAAAACTATAGTTTAGAAGACAATGCAAAAACTTTACTGTCAAACAAAATATCCTCTGCATATTTCTTTAATAACTAATAGAAATGAAGCAGAGGGAAGCAGATTCCAATAATAAACATAGTAATATATTAGCATCAAGACTCACATTTCATATATATATGAAATACATATGTGGCATTTACTACCAGAATAGGGGCTAGAAATTAAAATAAATAAGAGGTTCTGTCTCTATTGCATTAAAATATGTTTTATTATTATGTAGGTATGGAAAGGCCAACAGATCAGGAGACAACTGCCCTTGAAAAGATGCTTTGTTATACTCACAGATTCCCAAGAGAAAGGGCATATTGTGCCATTCAGGGCTTCCTGGGAGACACTGGGGTCAGTTGGGAGGCAGAGGAGGTGGAAAGAAAATGTGCCCAAGAGCCTTTATTGTGGCTTTTGAGGGAAGGAACTGGAATAGGTGAGGCAAGGTAAGTAGATTTAGGATTGGTTAGTTAAAAAAAAAAAAAGTGGAGAAAATGGGTTCTGGGGCACAAGAGCTGTCCCTAATTGTCAGGTACCTGGTTCTGGGGTGATGAGGGCAGGAGAATAGTGGCTCTAACTATGAGGGACTGATAGAGGATGTGGCTGGGAGAACTGGCTCAGCTTTGGTGGGTTTGCATATGAAAGGCTCACTGACAGGCAAGTTACTATCTTCAAGAACTGTCTAAGCCAGAGGCACAGTCCCACCAGTTTCTTCAAGGCCCAGATATCAAAACATCAAAATACAGAAAATAAAAGAACATAGTTTACCAATCTATGTGCAAGCATTTTGCTACCTAGCAGAAAGTCAGAAGATAAACCAGTAAATGACATAAAATACAGTAGTGTGAATGGGGCAGAGATTCTACATGCAATGTATAGAAGGAACTGTTAATCTAGACTAGGAATCAATGAACACTCCCTTGAAAATCATGTCTAAACCAAGTCCTGAGGAGTGTGGGAAGCAAAGGTGAGATGGGGAATGGAGAGAGGAGGAAGCAGAGTTCACAGCATATGCTATGACCTGGACTCATGAGCATATTTTGGAAGTTTAGTGTTACAAAGGAATTTGATGTGGCTGGAGTGTATAGCAAGTGGATATTAACAAGAGAAAGGCGATTAGTCGGGCCCAAAATGTTTATGGAACAAACATCTCCTAGGTATCAGGCCTTCTGCTATTAACCGGAGGCTGACAAAGTGGACAGACTTGGAATCCAGGTGAAGAGGTTCAGATTTCATCCCAGGTGCAATGGAAGTCTACTGAGTGGTTTTCAAAATACACTTGAGGAGGATGAGGGAGGAGGGGAGGGCCATGTTGCAAAATAATAATTTGACATTCTCATATAACTCTCATCCAGAGTAAACGCTGAGGTTCATTGACAAAGAAGGAACAGATCGACGGTAGGGAGTGGGGCAAAGGTTTACTTTGAAGAGTTTTGGATTTCTTGATTTCACATATATGTTCTATAACCTTCAGACTCTTAATTATATGTTTGAGAGTATTTTTCAGGAGAATCGAAGCTGGGACATAGGGCATCATTGTAACTTCTATTGTACAAACAGGACATGAATTGTTTTACTTGCTTTTTCATCATGTTACACATACTCCGTTCAAGTGGGAAATATTAAATCAAAAGCCTCTCCCGAGGTTGTGAGCTGATCACTGTGTATTTTGCAATACGGTTGCTTTTTTTTATTTTTGCAAGAAGGAGGTTATTACATCAAAACCTTGAAAACTGCTAAAGATGTGAGTTGTGGTGTTTGCTTTTGAAGTATCTAAATAAATCTGTGGTCATAGCAACTTTGTGATAACAACCATTTGTTGGGGACCATGAAGAACTTTAAATGTATTACCATATTCATTCTTTCTGCAACTCTACAAAGTACATATATGATAAAAATAATAATTTACTAATAGAGGTTCATGAGAATTAAGTAGCTTGTCCAAGATGAAGAGCTATGAGGTAGGGGAAGTTGGAATTCAAATCTAGACACCAACTCCCAGGCTGTGAGCAACCATGTTATAGAATCACACTTCGACTGCTGCCCTAGCGTATTGCTCTGTATATTATGTTGTCCAATAGTTAAGGGGGAAAAAAAAACAAAACAAAAAACCTCATCTCTGGAATCTTCCAGCACAATTCACAACACCCAATGAGGGCATTCATTAAGTCACAACATAGCTCCTGGCTTTACCACCCTTATAACATTCAATTTAGTTGGTTCTTTCTAGTAGCAACATATCATGTGGGCCTTTGCAAGCATAATTTGGTTTCCCATATGAGCTTCTGTCCATTCTACCTAGATGAAGCAGCTCTATTTGTTAGTACTGCTGGGGAAAGCTAAGCAACGTGAGCCCATGAAGGCTTCCCAACATGGTAAATGCTCTATGTGACACTTTAGGGCTCATCATACTTCTTGATTTCTGTTGGAAGAAAAAGAAAGTATATTTTAATGATTTATTTTCAGGCACTCAAGTGACCCTCATTCTTCAATTCCAGTGCCCTTGGTGGGGTGACAAATAGCCAAATCATTGTAAAAGAAATTAAAATCCAGGGGAAATGAATAATCCCTGTTAGAAGATGTCATCTGATATGTCAGAGCACTAAAATACAAAGGTACCAATTAGTAGCCATTCATGCTTTTTACCTTACAAAATACATTTTTCTTTGTTTGCTATAATCCCTTCATAAATTATAAGGAAGTGGATAAATTATAAGAAAAAAAGGAGTAGAAAGAATAAAAGATTATCTGAGACCCATTTTTGAAAATAATTTATTTATAGAGTTTATAAAATAGAGTTTTATTAGTTCATGTTATTTTAGGAGAAAAAAAATAATTTTACCTAAAGTTAACAATCATATTAAATAAAAAGATACTTATTTGAAAGAGAACAGGTAATATTCTCCTGCCTCAAAATATCTCTTCTACTACACTGACACATGACCAACAATTTATACTGTGTAATTCTGTAGGTCATAGTCTGGAGCACATCACATAAAATGTAATGGTAACCAATTAGACCATGTATCAGACTCTTCTTATGCACCAACTCCTTCAGATTTTGTCCCTCTTGCCCATTTGTGGTTCCAGCTGCTTTTGGGTGCCGTGGAGCTCCAACCATTGTCAGGAAAGTACAACTTGACCTCACATCACCTCCTGCTCAGTCTGCATAAATAACCCCCACCCTCCTAACTTCCCTACTGATACCCAAGGGTGAGTATCAATAAGCAAGACCTGCACCACCTCAACCTGAAAGTGTTACAGACTATGTCCAGTGGGATGAAATTTTGACCAGTGGAAGATGGGAACAGGAGCTTATGTCTTCCCCGACCCATTCCACTAAACTGAGAAATGACTTTTTAGACAATGGTCCTCAAGATCCAGCAATTAGCCACATTCTCTAATTGTCCCTCCTTCCTTGCCTCGCTCCCTATGTCTCTCACTCTAGCTCCCTAAAGTTATGCTCCCTAGTCAAGCAGTAGAATATAATACTTACTTCAGGCTCTGCTTTCTGGAGAATCTAGACTAAATATACATTTCCATGGAATACCTTAGGTCAGTTATCTCATTTATGTAATGTTTGATGGTTCACCAAAGTACTTTCAGAATAATATCTCACTGAAACTTTTAATATGAGCTTTTGGAAACAAGGAAAATGAGAGTAAGTAATTCATTGTCTTGATAAAGTATGAACCAATTACACAAAACAGGTAACTTCAAACTTTTCAAAGCTATATGTCTCTAATCCAGACGGCTTTCACTGGGCTTTAACCTCTAAGCCTTTATTTTTTAGGGATTTAGTTGAGATCTCACCAGACTTGTAATTAAACAAGAATTTCTGCCCATTTCTCATCCTGTTGTTTCCATTTATTCTCTTCTCTGTTTCCTCCTTTTTATGTATTTGTTTCAAGGAGCCTGACATTACCTTGCTTTGTACTCATGTATCTTAGACATATTCTTATCTTAAGAGTGTATGTGGTGGTTATGGCAATGGGCATGAAGACAGACTACCTGGGCTCATTATTCCAGCTCTGTGACTTATGAACCTTGTAGCTCTGTGGAAGTTGCTTAATTTCCATGGACTTTTGCTCATCTATAAAATTAGGATAAAAATAGTGCCTACATCAGAAGATTTTTAAAAGGATTAAATGAACAAATTTAATTACAGCAATGCCTGGAAAATATTAAACATATAACCACAAATTTGTTGACTTCTTTCTCTTTGCTACTATAATTCTTCAGAGAGAAGGAGGAATCACAAAGTTAAAGTCAGAAAGACTTGGATTTAAACCTTGGGTTCACAACTGAAGAGTTGCTTGACCTGAGCAAGTCACTTAGCTAATTCTGTAAGTCTACTTAATATCTTGGTCCCTTTGTGAACTTCCTTATGTCCATAATCCCTAATCTTAAACCCTCAGAGTTAGGATATGTTTAGAAACTCAAAATTTGTCATATTTTAGAAATGTAATAAGATACCTACAGTGTATTTTAATAACATCCCCAGCTGGAAATTAGTACAGCACTATTAATCAAACACATTAACATTTTTACTGAAAAACTTAGAAAAACTTACAGAAGATGGAATAAATTTAAAAACCTAAAGAAATAGTGGAATCAGATCAGGTTTTACCACTAAACAAGCTTGCCATATGCTTACAATCTCTTTGGTTTTCTGAATTGCAGAAAATGGCACTTTGGATGGAACTGAATCTCCAATGACCTCCAAGACACAAGCCCCTTACTGTGACATGCCCAACTGTGAAGGACATGATTTTCTTCCAAAGCCCCTTCTTTCCTTCCTGTATTTCCCATGATGCTCGAGAGGCAGGGTTCTGGCCCTGCATTTGCGCTTACTACTGCTCCACCAAGAAATTCCCCTTTTCCTTACTCATATTCTTCACCTAGTCCATATATAAACATTTATGAAGTACCTATAGATGTTAACCAAAAGAGGAACACAATTCCATAAGACATAATTTACTATCTAGGACACAGAAACATAAAAATGTCGAAAGAATTACAATATTCTATAGAGATCCTCTGGTAGAAATAGGTGGGTGTTTTATATGGCTTCCTCTCCTCATTATATACTTAGACTAAGTCATTTGAGAAATGGCCTTACTCATAAATTGGCACTAAATAATTGTCACAAAACTGCAGACAGTTCCTTCTTTTAAAATGCTATAAATATTCAAGCAAGGTTTCTTTTAAGATGTCTCCAGGGTTCTGCATTCTAACAAATAAAAAATATTACCTATTAAATTACTTGCTAAAACTTACTTTTCAGTTGGCATGAAAATCTGTTTCTTTAAGCATGAATCTGAAGTTAGACTCTGTTAACAATGGAAAACCCTTTATATGTAAAAGGACAAATTGTTCTTATCATTTGGACCTACGCATGGTCATATTTCTCTCTAGGACATTTTTGCATTATCTCATTATATGACATATTTCATGAAGGTTCTCAAAGACAAAACCGAAACTGCATTTAATTCAAAAAGAGATTAGTCAAATCCATTACTTGGCATCTGTTAGAGGTGATGACCACTCTGTGAGGCTATAATATTCAGTCTTCAGCTCTCCACTCAGTTTTCTGTGGTGCTAAAACCTGTTCTTTGGGTTTGATTTTTTTTTTTTACATCAATAAACATTTACCTCTGTGTGTGGCTCTCACCTCAGAGGTGTTCAAATATTTGTTCCATCATCGTCACCCTTAGTCATTATTTATTGAGCACACCACCCTGTCCCCACTGTGTCCCCCAGTGTCAGGCATGCCTCACAGCTGGGCAATGCATCTCTCAGTATGATCCTATCTGTTTCCCTCTTTCAATACTCATACATCAGACAACACAAGTAATCTTTGAAATCCCAGGCTAGTGTCATTATTGAAATAGAAAAGATGGACATCTTTTAAATATTCTTTTTTTTTTTTCAGTTTCTTCTCCCACCTCATGTGAGCCAGCTCAAAAAGAGTTAAGTTTGTCAAGTAGAGTAAATAGAAAGGGAATAGAGTCCTATACGAGAAGCAGCTCAATTCCACTTTTTTCCAAGTTGAAAAGTCAACCCTGTGATTGCAGCATTTCTTTCCAGCCTTCCCTTCTGAAACGCCAAGAAAAAAAACAGAGTAGCTTAAACACGTATTGCACACTTATCTTGTTTTAGACCTTGAACGTCAAGGTGATGCCTGGAGCAGATATTTAGCCAGGCAAATGGTAATCTTATCAAAAGAAGGATTTATAAGAGAAATACTAGCACAAAGTTCCCTGTAATGGGTGAATGGCACTGGGTAATCATCTCTATTCTTCTCACTGATATTTGACAACATCCTTCTCAGCGACAGCTGCTTTATCTCTGCCTTTAATGACCATAAAACAGAAAATCTTGCATAATTCAGCAAGAGTATTCAGAAGGCCCTCCGTCTGTCTGATGATGTCTGCTTTGCTGAACAGTTTCTTTCTCGGGGATTTCTTGACTAACAGGTGCATCATTATACACACCAACAATTGGCAGAGTGAGGAGCACCATAATTCAGTGTGCAGTGCCTTATGATAACTACATAAAAAAATGAACTTCCTTAAGGAAGAAAAAAATGGAGAACCATTTAACTTGTCCAAATGCATTTAAGCTGATGTTTTAGGGAAGACAATTTAGATTCTGAACAAGTATTTGTGGCTCAATCTCAATCTTCCTTCCACACAGCTCTGGGTTTTGCTCACAAACAGAACTAAGTTTGGGCAACGTTATGTTTCCCTTTGTAGGCTTGCACTATTTCTGAGTTAATACAGACTGGGAGTGCTTAAAATACTGATCAAGTTAAAATTGGGTCTTGAGAAACTCCATTCAGCCAAAAGGAAAATAAAATAAAAGTTTCACCTATGGAAAAGTTACCATAGCTACAATGAGGGCAAATTCAAACCTTGATTTAAAATCCAGTTAAGTGTACAGTCCATGAACTTTGTAATGCATCTTTGTATCTCTGAACTTTTACTACTGAAACTAAAAGCTGGAATTGCCAAAGTCTTCCTTAGACATGGGCTTTGGAGAAATTGGGGAAGGATGTACAGGAATACAACATTAAGGCCTTTAATAGTACATAGAATGTCGAATAATACATAGTGTACAGATTGTTAGAACATACATAAAATATGAAGTGTTAGGTTGGAAAGCCTCATAACAATCAAGAGGTCTAGAGTTCTGACCCATGACAGATTATGTGACCTCAGACTCATCCCCTGGATTCAGTGACAATGATGATAGCTATCCTCTCTACCAGGTATCACAAAGGTTTGCAAGAATCAAGTGGAATAATACAGGGTATCATTTAAGAAAGAATAATGTGCTATACCATCATGAAGCAAAGTCATTATTGATGAAGTTGATATTGATATTTTACTGAGAAGCAAAGCTGCCAGGATGGTGAAATATCTCTCAAATAAAGTCCTTCTTTGGGTAGACAGCCACTGCCAGTGTTAGACCTCATTATCCTTTGTGCTGACTCTTGTAATAGTCCCTCCTGAGTTCTCTGTCTCTGATCTTCTAATACATTAAGTCTCTCTAGGCTCCACCCAGTGGCAATTATAATCGCATCACTCTTTTTCTTAACACACTTCTGAAGATTCCCCATTGCCAGGCCCAGCTGCTTAGCTTAGAACCACAGTAAGAGAGAACATGAAAGTTCCATCAACCAAGAGTTCCGTCAACCAAATGACATGCCCACATATCAGGAACTAATCAGTGGGCACCAGACAACCCTAGCAAAGCCCTCAGTTGTTTCTCAATCTCATGCTCATTGTTCCCCCTCAGGCACCTGCAGCTTCCAGCTGCTGAAAGATCTGGTTGCTCCTTAACCTGCCAACTCACCATCCTCAAGCACTGTTAGACATTCTCTCCTTTATTTCTCCAGCAGTCAGTGTGTTTCCATCTCAGCCTTGAAATTTAATTCTTTATTTCTGAGACTGCCCTCCATGCAAAGTCACAAAGCAAATGTGTGTGTTTTCCCCCTTGTCAATGTGATTAATTAGAAAAGGACTGGCCCAAAATAATTAGTTTTTGTTGAATGAATGGACCTGCCATCTACCATTAGCTTATGCTGCTTACAGTGCACAGGAGTTACTATAGATACAGATGATACCTTAATTCCAGTGATTCTCTTTTCTCATTGAATCCTTCAAAGTCCAAGTAAGACTCAAACAAGTCTTTTTATAACTCCATATCATAGATTTTCCATGATTACATATTAAATTAATGAACAAAAATGACTCTAAACTACTGACCCTCTTTCTTTCCCAATTTAATTTAGTTAATTTCTAACAAAAGCTTATTCTGGCCCTAATTTCAAAATATTTTTTATTTCTCATAACATTTTAAAACCTTTCAAAGTGTATTAGTTCTGTTAACAATCACCAAGCGTTTACCTTGTCCTGTAGCTCATTCTCTTGCCTAGATGTTCTATTTCAGCATTAACCTTGCAACCTGCTCTGGTCTACCCTATTTTTTTTTTCCTTTTCCAAATGGGGTGATAGGACATGAGTGCACACTATATCTTTATCTCTCTTTGTTGGACAATATTACAGCATAAGATATTGGAGAAAATATTGACCTTGCTTTTGGAAGACCTGATTTATTCCTCTTCAGGACTGGCTACATAATCTTCAGGACCGAATGCAAAATAAAAATGAAAATGTTTTCATCCTTTGATCAAAACACAGGAAAAAAAATTTTTCCCTTTCTTTTGTGGTCTCTCTCACTGGGCCTGTCAAGGTGTTTTTCATTCTCTAATAGATCTGATGGGGGTAGATCTACTTAATGCTGCACACCTCGTATGTGAGGCCACTGCCAGAGTGACTGCAGAATCTTACAGATATTTCGGTTCCACAGTTTAACACTAATGACACACATCCAATCCTGACCCTCCCCAGTACCTATGCCCAGAGCCCTGCTAGGGTGGGCTCAAGGGAACAAGGGTGGGTTTTATTGGGTGGGAACAAGGAAGCAGAAAGATGAGAACCAATCCTGGAGAAGTGAGGAGAAGGCAGGATGGGGGATCACACATGAACACAGGCTCTAAGCCCCCTGCATTGTCCCATCAGACTAAACTTACAAAATAGAACTTCAAATAGAAAATTAGTAAGGGCTTCAAGATGGAAAATACAGAGCAGAAGGTCCTGTGGGACTGCCCTAATTGCACACAAGATAGCCTTGCCTCTTCACTTTCAATACTATCTACTCTCAAGGAAAAAATACTCCCTGGGCCTCTGTCTAGAAGACCCCTCTCACAATTTTCTTGTAGGGTTAAATCAAAAAATGTTTGTAACTTGCTGCATCTGTTGTGAATTATCATCCATAACAAATGCTTAATGTGCCAGTGGTTTAGAGCACAGCATGGCCTCCTGAGTTCAAATCCCAACTTCGTTTCTTGCTTGCAGTGGAGACTTGAGACCATGATACTTGCCATTTACTTTAGAATACACCAGTCCTTATGTTGGGATAAGCATGTGCGGTGTTTACTTAAGTCAGTACAATGCCCAGGTGCTATCCAAAAAAGTGCATTTGAGAAATGATCAGCCAACACATGAATGCACAGTCCAGAAGGCAGCTAGCTTTCTTTCAGAAAAGACACATTCCTGGTACTGCTACAAACATCCCTATACCTGACTCCTCTACTGATTATCAAAATATATGACTTTTTAAAATTATTAACAATAATGACATGTTAATCAACATGATAAATACTAGCAATAGCCTCTCCTTGGTGGAATTAAATGCATTTAGGATAGCTGAACTGTCTAAGATGATTTATGAATACTCCTCACTCTTGATGATCAGGATATACAAGTCTTGTGCAACCTACACACTTAGAAACAGCACATTAGTCTAAATTCCTCAACCATCTGGTGTCCAGCATAAAACTCTGGAGTTGTGAGCTTTATGCCTGTGCTCTTGGCATCTGCTTCAGGAAACCTCTCCTGCAAAGTAATAGTTGGATAGTGGGTTGGGACATCCTTTAGTCAACAGATCATATGAATTAACTTTTTTAGTGTATGTGAATAAATGTTGAGTTAATATGTGACATATGTGCATTAACATCTGATCTAAGACTCATGCCTTAGTTTGACAGGGCTGCCATGGCAAAGTACTACAGACTGCGTGGCTTACAGAAATGTATTTTCTCACAATTCTAGAGTCCAGAAGCCTGAGATCAACGTGTTGGCAAGTTTGGATTCTTCTGAAGCTTCTCTCTTTGGCTAGTAGATGACTGTCTTCTACGGTGTTCTTACATTGTCTTCCTTTTGTTCATGTCTGTGTCCAAATTTCCCCTTCTTATAAGAACACCAGTCAAATTGGATCAGACCCCACCCTAATTACCCTATTTTAACTAAATTACCTCTTTAAAGTTCCTATCTCAAAATACAGTACCTCAATACTGAGGTACCAGGAGTTTGGAACTTCAACATAAGAGCTTTGAGGAACACAGCTCAGCCTGTAATGGCTTGTGTTCATTACAATGTGCCAGGGGGGCTTGGAAAGTAAGTAATTTTCAGTACCTCAAACTTTTTGGTCACTATTATTATTTACCAAGAACAATCTAAGAGATGTGCTTGTCTAAGCAGGCTTGGGTCAATTCATAGTCCTTGGAAAATCCACTTGCTGTTTCTATGCCTCAGTATCCTCTTGGGAAAATAAAAGTATGTGCTTCATAAGATTGTTTTAATGATTAAATATGTTAAGGAATATAAGGTATTTAAAACAAATGCCTGGTGAATTGTGTTTGTCATTATTAAAATTATTACAAATTATCAAATCAAAGATTAAATTAATGAATGAGAAAAAAAATGAATGAGTCAATCAGTAAGACTAGTTTTACTCTTTCATTTACAGAAGAGTAAATTAGAAGGAAGCAAGGTTCAATAACATTCTCATGTCACCCAGCTTTTCAGAGATACATCCTGCATAAGAACTTAGGTGCCCTGACTCAAAATCCAATTTTCTTTCCCTTTACTGTTTCACATGACTCCTTTTAAAGGTCAACTTCACAAATGTCCACTGAAGTATGATTTCCACCTGGTCGTACCAAAAGGATAAAGAAAATGTCTCTGACATTTTCTGAACTGAAAATGAACTAAGATGATTCTATTTCAATTTTGAGGTCTGTGTATATTGTGTATGGCTGATTTTAACTTAGTTTGAACTATTATTCAATTTAATTAAGTATTTAATAAATACTAATTGAGCCAAGCATGCCACTGAAAGAATGTCACATAAGTGTCACTGAAAAGAGCTACTTTAAGCCAATTTGATCAGACCCCATTTGGTGGACCTTAGTAGCTGCCAACAGTTACAGGTTAGTTACTCTTCCACATAACCTATACCTATCTCTTTTGCAGACTCATTGGAGTCCTAGGTCTCTTTTCTCTTTACAGTTCCCAAAATTGCCTAAGAGTCACAATACAAGATTAAGCTAAACCACTCTCAGAGTAAGGCAACAAAGACCCCTCCAAACCTTTGGTAGGACACAGGACTATTCAGGGGTCAAGGCCAGGGGACCATTTTCAAGGACCAAGGGTAAAAGATCTGCTAGATTTTATGCCTTCCCTATTCATGCAAAGCAGGATTTTCTCTAAGATATATTTGACAATCAACATATTTTTAATACCACTAATTTCAGTTATGTGGCCTCTCTCAACATTCATTGTACTGATTATTAAAGCCTCTAGTGATAAACTGAGTAAAGGAATTCCAAGAAGCTCCATCAGAGTAGCTGTTTCTGAGTGCATCTGTTCTGATTAACAGGAGAGGCCCTTTCGTGGGATATGAATGCTGCATAAGGACCACTGACTAACCTCAGGGTGTAGATTGAAACCAGCACACACATTTTATCACACTTTCCATGTTAAAATGTTTTAACAAATTACAGACATAATAACTACCATGCTATTAGCTGGCCTATATGAAAGCATAGAGGTGGCCTTTCTAGAAAAAGCAGAAAATGAAGCCATGTTGAATGATTCTCCTACAGAAGATACTCACTAACAAATTTGCTCCATGAAGAGCAAATGAAAACATATATTTAAAGATACAAAAATTCTCCCAAAGATGAGAAATACAATTAATACACACAAATGTGTGTATACATATATACATATATACACAATGTGTGTCCATGCACACGCTCTGGGATTTTCTATATAGAAATGAATATCTTTTAGTGCAACTAATATTTTTTCAGCTTTATTGGTTCAGAGAATGATAGGTTTCAAGGTATGTACTCCCTTCACACAAAATATGTTTAGGGATCTAGAAAAAGATAGTTACTCCCAAAGATCTAAGTACAGTATTTATTAACTAATTGTACAATTTTAGATCTATTATATGTTAGATATGAGGTGTTGTCTAGTACATTATTTACATGTTTATAGATACTTAGATACTAAGCAAGGGATTAAAAAAGTATTTGACTTGCGTTTTAAAAAAAATAGTCCATTTAACAAAGAAAACTTGCATAATCCCTTCAGTTATATAATAAGCACATCAAAGCCTCCCACTCTTGTAGGAGGAATGAATTATGGATATATTCTAAAAACAGGGAAGATACTGTTAATGCATGGCTCTATGATACCTCCTTGAAATATCACAAGAACATTGTTCTTATTACAAATAAGGGATGGAGATGACTCAAGTTCTACCAGAATACGGCTCTGAGACTGGGACCACTTTAGATAGATCATGTATATACAAAAGGGTCCAGCACAGTTCCTCCCACATAAGAATTACAGATTCTTGTTTGATGATTTGATGATGATAACATTAAATTCTAATATTCCACAAGGTTTCTGGATAGGCATGAAAAACCAAAAGAGAAGGAATAT
This sequence comes from Mirounga leonina, assembly GCF_011800145.1. Lineage (NCBI taxonomy): Eukaryota > Metazoa > Chordata > Mammalia > Carnivora > Phocidae > Mirounga > Mirounga leonina. Next base: position 15,725,973 of record NW_023270825.1, on the reverse strand, counting down.
ATGTGACTGTACAGACTCAAGTTAAGCACTATAGGGAACCCATGATTACCTTATAGCTATGCTATTGTTTTCCTTGTTCCCAAAATGGATGTGGATTTTTGAACCCTAAGATGGAAGAGTATTTAAAGCTGTCCAGCCAAGTGTCTTATTGTTTGCCTTGTTTTAATTTTTGGCCATGAAAATCTTTTAAATAAAGCAAAAGCTCCATAATGGTACTTAAATATTTAAATTATTATTCTGGTGGCTCTTAGAGGGCTGATCGAAGGGGGAGATTGGAAGAAGATAGCCCACTAGAGAGCTATGATGAGAACCATAACTCAAGTAGTAAGAATGAAGAAAAGAGTATGAATTCAAGAGATATTTAGAAGTGAGACTCAACATGTGGGCATAAAGGAGAGGAAGATGTTGGGTTTGAATTCTAGCCTTCCAGCATGGGTACCTGGTGGTGATACAGAAGTGGATTTCTAGGAAGGAAATCCATTTGGGAAAAAGAGAATTGGGGTGGAAGATAATGTGTTACATCCATCTGTGTTGACTGTGAGAAATGTAATGACAGTAAATGAGGGCAGTCTCAGCCTCTACACACACATCTTTTGTTCTGATTTGCAGATACCCATTAATTTCATCTCATAGTAAGCCTCTCGTTATGAGAAACTGTCAACTGGAAAAAATTTAGAACCAGAATAGATGGTTTTTCTCCACTAACTCTCTCTTGGTCTCCCAATACTGCCATAGCTGTATGATCCCAGAAAACTGGGGGTCATGATTGATTGACATACCTGGCTCTTTGGAGTGCATGTGTGTGTGTTCTAAATCTTTCTCACTTTTCTCATTTCCAGTAATAAGTCTTAGATTTTTACACACTTCCTGGGATCATCTGAAGTCTATCCTTAGCTAATAACAAGCTCCTTCCATTCACTAACTGCTGGAGAATCAATCATAACACACCCATCCTAACCCATGTCCAAATGGGCACTATCACTTTGAGTAATAAGTAAGCTTCAACTTCTATAAAAACTAGAAAAACAAATTGACTAATATTTTTTTTTCTTTTGGAATCATCAAAGCAGGCCATTATATTCACATTATTTGGTCAACAAGGCCACAGCTTCTGACCCCTTCTGCAGGCTGTACTTTCAATATGAAGAGGCACTATGCAGGCATGGGAGAAGATTGTTAAACGCATACAGTTGGTTGAATTACTGGGATGTCACTCCCTGACTCTGGTGTAAGCAGTGGTAATTTTTTGTAAAGAATTATTTTGTGTTCCTTTATTTACATGGAAGGTGATTAGAATTATTACTTTTGTCAATTTTTATCACTCATGATCAGAAAAATATTATCTACATTTGTCTGAAGAAAAAGAAATAGGTCAGATATCCAGGATGGGTCATAAGCCCATAGCAGATTCAGGATTCAAGAAAAATGGGTTTGAGGAAGGGAATCTGTGCTTTTCTTAAAGATTTTTTTAAATAGCCACAGAGAAAAGATGGTAGGTAGAAGACAGAGAGAAGTACAAGTCTGAAATTCAGCAACAGTCTTGACCTACAGCTATATAGATTGTTCTTTCAAGGTAAAAGTAGTTGTAAAATTAGAGGAAAGGGCAAGATCACCCAGAGATACAAGGTAAGGTCTTGAGAAAAGAAAGCCTAAGGTAAAACCTTGGATAATACCACCATTTAAAGTGTTGCAGAAGACCATCAGAAGAAGGAAACCAGGAAGAGGTGGCAAGAGGTAAAAGTGAACTAGAAAATAATAGCATTATGGACATCAAAGGAGAGAGAGTTTCAAAATCTGAAGAACAATAAACAAAATCAAAGTTTGTGTAAAAGCCATATAAGATGAAAACTAAGAATCGTTTATTGAATTTGTCATTTAGAGAGTCACTACTTGACTTCGTGAGGTTTTAATGAAGTGGTACAGACACAATCGTGATTGCAAAACATTGTAGACAAATCAGGATTGAGTAAATGCAGACACCAAGTGTAATCTGTCAGACAAACGTTTGATTAAGAAGGGAGAGAAAAAGATAGTGTGATAGCTAGGGAAGGGTACAAAGCTAAGGAGAAGGTCTTGTTTTATATGTACATGTTTGTGCACAATTGTTTTATTATTAAGGTAAAGTAAAAATCCAAATGTATAAAGTGGAGAAAATCAGTAAGTGGACAGGAAAACAGAATAGTCAGAAATGAAAGAAGGGTAATTGATTGTATTAGTTTGCTTGGGCTACTGTAACAAAAAAAAAAAAAAAAAAAAAAAAAGACCCACAGATTGAGTGTCTTAAACAACAGAGATTTATTTTGTCACAGTTCTAGAGGCTAGAAGTCCAGGATCCAGGTGCTGGCAGGTTCAGTTTCTTCTGAAGCCTTTCCCCTTAGCTTGCAGATGCCTACCCTCTTGTTGAATCCTCATATGGTTTTCCCATGAACATGTATGCCTGGTGTCTCTTTCCGTACCCAAATTTCCTCTTCTTATGAGAACATAAGTTTAGATTAGATTAGCACCCAGCCTAAAAACTTCATTTTAATTTAATCACTTCTTTAAAGTACCCAACTCCAAATATAGTCACATTTTGAGATACTGGAGGTTAAGGTTTCAACATAAGAATTTTGGCAGGGGAGGACACAAATCAGCCTATAATACTCGTAGGAAGAATGCTAGGGTGGAGCTGTGGGGAAAGGGGGGCATTTTTCAGGTTTAGCTACTTAAATTGTCACAATAGTTGGTGGCTGGTAACAATGGTGATAGAAACAATCACTTGGACCTCCTGCCATTCCAGGAGAACATACTCCATCTTATACTGCAAACATATATATCTAGAGGCTTTTTTCCCCCCATTTTATAACATATTCCAAAGTCCTTATCACCCTTATGCTAGTCTATCGAGATTATTCTCTACTTCAGTCAATAAATACTTGTTGAGTACCTATCTTGGTGCCAGGCACCATGCTTTTTGTGCAAATAGAATCTCAATTTATTTTTTGATATCAAACGCATGTTATTAAACTAAACTTGTGTGCTTTAATTGATTCAACCTCTAATTTGCTCTGTTTTCTATTCTGATCATCTTAATACTTATACATTATTGTGAAAAGATTGAGATAAATTAAAAGTATATATTACAATAGAGTAAATATAGAAATCAATAACAGAAAGAGAAATGGAAAAATCTCTAAATACATGGAGATTAAATAACACTTCTAAATAACACATGAGAAAAAAGACAGATCTCAAGAGAAAGTTTAAAAATAGATTGAAGTAAATGAAAATGAAAACAAAAGTTATCAAAATTTGTGGGGTACAACAAAAGTAGTACTTCAAGGGAAATTTATGACATGAGATATTAGAAAAGAAGAAAGATCTAAAATCAATAATCTAAGTTTTCACCTTAGGAAACTAGAAAAAGAATAGTAAATTAAATCCAAAGTAATAATGAGAAGAGAAATAACAGAATTAGTGCAGAAATCAATGAAATTTAACACAGGAAGTCAATAGAAAAAAACAACAAAACCAGAAGCTGTGTTTTTTTTAAAGATTAATACAATTGATAAGCCATTAGTCAGGCTAACTTAGAAAACAAGAGAGAGAAGGCATATTACTAATATCCAAAATGAAACAGGGAACATCACTACAGATTCTATATTCTACATTGAAGAGATAGTTTAAAAATATCATAAATAAATCTATGCCCATGAACTTAAAAGCTAGATGAAATGGACCAATTCTTTGAAAGACACAAGCTGCTAAAACTCACATGAAAAAAAATAGATGATATGAATAGGTCTATATCTATTTAAGAAATTGAATTAATAATTAATAATCTCCCCAAACAAAAAGCACCAGGCCAAGGTAAATTCACTAATGAGTTATACCAAACATTTAAGGAATTATACCAATTTTCTTCAATCTGTTTTAGAAGGTAGAAGCAAGGAGAATGCATCATAACTCATTCTATGAGATCAGCATTGCCTTAACAACAAAACCAGATAAAGATATTATAAGAAAACAAAACTACACACCAATATGTCTCATGAATATAAATGCAAAAATCCTCATCAAAACATTAACAAATGGACACCAACAATGTATAAAAAGAATTATGAATTACTGAACTCTACATCTGAAACTAACGATGTTGGCTATATGTTGGCTAATTGAATTTAAATTTAAAAAAATGGGTGCCTGGGTGACTCATTCGGTTGATCATCTGACTTTGGCTCAGATCATGGTCTCAGGGTGCTGGGATCAAGCCCTGCATCTGGCTCCCTGCTCAGTGGGGAGTCTGCTTCTCCTTCTGCCCCTCCCCTCACTCGTGCTCACTTTCTCTCTCCTCTCCCCCAAATAGATAAATAAAAAATCTTTAAAAAAAAAAAAAAAAAGAATTATACACCATGACCAAGTGTGATTTATCAGGTATGTAAGGCTAGTTCAACATTAAAAAATCAATTAATATAATCCATTGCATCTGCAGGATAAAAAAGAAAAATCACATGATCTTATCAATAGATGCAGAAAAAAGATTTGACACCCATTTATTATAAAAACTCTCAGTGAACTAATAATGGATAAGACTTTCCTCAATCTGATAACAAATACCTACCAAATAATCCTACAGCTAGCACCATACTTAATGGAGAAAAACTGGAAACTTTCTCATTTAGATCAGGTATGGCCCAGGGTGTCCCCTCTCACCTCTCCTTTTCAACATCATCTTGGAAATTCTAGCTAATGAAATAAGACAGGGAAAGGAAATAAAAGATATACAGATTGGAAAGGAAGAAAGAAAACTGTCTTTCTTCACAAATGACCTGATTATCTACACAGAAAATCGGAAAGAATCAACAACAACAACAACAAAAAAAAAAACTCCTAGAACTAATAAGCGATTATAGTACTGTTGCAGGGTACAAGGTTAATATACAAAAGTCAATCACTTTCTTATTATATCAGCAATGAACCAGTGGAATTTGAAATTAAAAACACAATATCACTTACATTAGCACCGGAAAAAAGGTGAAATACTTAGGTATAAATCTAACAAAATATATACAACAAAATATATGAAGAAAATTATAACTCTGATGAACAAAATTAAAGAAGAACCAAATAAATGGAGAGATATGCCATGTTAATGGATAAGAAGATTCAATATTTTCAAAATTACAATTCTTCCAACCTTGATCTATAGATTCAATGCAATCCCAATCAAAATCCCAGAAAGTTGTTTTGTGAATATCAATAAAATAATTCTAAAATTAATATGAAGAGGCAAAAAAGCAGATTAACCAAAATAATATTGAAGGAGAACAAAGTTGGTGGACTGGCACTATTTGATTTCATGACTTACACTGAGCTGCAGTGATCAAGACAGTGTGGTATAGAGGCAAAAAGATAGACAAATAAATCAATGGAATAGAATGGAGAGCCCAGAAGTAGATCCACATAAATGTAGTCAACTGATCTTTGACAAAAGAGCAAAGGCAATACAAGAAATGGCAATCTTTTCCACAAATGGTGCCAAAACAACTGAACATGCAAAAATAGATAATAATAATAATAATAATCTAGACATAGACCTTACACTTTTCACAAAATTTCACTCAAATAGATCATTGACCTAAATGTGAAATGCAAAACTATGAGACTCCTAGAAAATAAAATGGGAGAAAACCTAGATGACCTTGGCTTTGGTGATGACTTTTAGATACAATACCGAAGGCACAAGCCATGACAGAAATTGCTACTAAGTTATACAAATTGAAAAAAGAAAATCATTCTGTGAAACAGAATGACAAAAGAATGAGAAGACAAATCATAGACTCAGAGACGATATTTGCAAAAGACACATCTGATAAAAAACTGTTACACAATATATAAAAGAACCACTTAAAACTCAAGAATAAGGGGTGCCTGGGTGGCTCAGTTGGTTAAGTGTCTGCCTTTGGCTCAGGTCATGGCCCCAGGATCCTGGGATTGAACCCCACATCGGGCTCCCTGCTCAGCAGGGAACCTGCTTCTCCCTCTCCCTCTACCTGCCACTCCCCTGCTTGTGCTCTCTCTCTTGCTAGCTCTCTCTCTGTGTCAAATAAATAAATAAAATCTTTAAAAAAAAAACCCTTAAGAATAAGAAAACAAACACAATTTAAAAATGGACCAAAGACCTTAACAGACACTTCACCAAAGAAGATATACAGATGTCAAATAAACATATGAGAAAATGTTCCACACCGTGTGTCATCAGGGAAATGCAAATTAAAACAATGAGACACTACTACACATCTATCAGAATGGCCAATCTAGAATGCAGACAACATCAAATGCCTGCAAGTATGTGGAGCAACAGGAACTATTATACGTTGCTGGTGGAAATGCAAAATGGTACAGTCACTTTGGAAGTCAATATGCTGGTTTCTTATAAAACTAAATATACTTTTACCAAAAACTAGCCTGCAATTATGCTCCTTAGTATTTATTCAAAGAATTTGAAAATTTATGTTGACACAAAAACCTGCGTACAGATGTTTACAGCAGTTTTATTCATAAGGTTGTGTACATTCATATCAAATATATAACCTTAATGAAAATTTTCTAAATATTTCTATAATTGAGTTTTAATCATGTAGATTTTAGGGAATTTTTCAATACACTCAGCTTGATTTTTAAGCCTGAACATTAGTAACATTAAGATATACTTGAAATATTTATAGCAAGATAAAAATCTGAGATTATTAACTTTATTCTCTATCATGAATCTTATATATTTTGTGAATAAAAAACACAGGAATCAGATCTCCTCAGTAACCAAGAGTCATTAATTCTTTGTTAATGCAACACACTTTTGCTCTTTGGCATTATTATAATGAAGAACAGTATTTTACAAAAGCAAGTCAAGCAAATACATTAAATCATGACCTCTTTACTTTGCACTACTCTAGTTTAAGTGCCCTGAAATGAACTTCTTAGTTAATTAGCATTCTTCTGTTTGTCACTTTAAGTAATTACTCTTCTCAATTTAGCTGAAGTGTTATATGTGAGGCGCTAAGAGCTTGGAAACAGACCCACCTGATGAATTAAGTTCACTTAGGAACAAAGCAGATAGTTGTGTTCAGGAGTCAAAGGAGCAGCCTGTTGGGAGGTTTGGAGCAAAGTAATGGGAATAATTAATGTCTCTCGCTCCAATAATTGTATTGGAAGGATGGATTTCAAATAGCCATTAATTTAAGTGGTCTTTATTCCATCATTAAGCAAACTACAGATTTGGCACTGACTTTTGCATACACTTAGCACAAATAGACCGTGTTGTACATATATGCCCTTGGGAGTGATGGTCATAAGAAGCTTCAGAGGCTCTCCACGTCTGTGCCTCTTGTGTGGAATGCTGTAGGCAGGGATGGGCTGACTACTGGGCAAGGTCTTAAGGGCACTGCTACTTCTCTGGAGAGCAGAAATTAAGTTTTTCACCTCAAGGTCTGTTTGTTCAAGGATGATTTGTCCCTGAGAAAATTGCTTTGTAGCATCTAAGCTCATATAAGGCTTAAAATTTCAACTTAATAATTCATAAATAAAAATGCCATACTTGTTTGTGTTGAACCAGTGTGGTTTTTTTCATGTTTTAATAATTCTGAAATTGGAATGCTCCTTACAGTTTCCTTTCCTAGCCCCTCCAAATATATGTTTTAAAAGCTGATGGATTAAATCACAGAGATAAAGAAATATAGTGTCTCAACTACCTGACGCTGATGCAATAAGCTGGATAGTTTGTTTTTGTCCTTACAAGCCCTATTACATATTAACTGAAGTACCACATGCCTTCATTCTGATCTCATACAGTTTTTCACACAAATGGATCATTAGGTACTATTATCCTCACTTGCCTGAACATCAGAGAGCTGGGGAAGGTTAAAGTTTGAATTCATTCATTCACTAATTAGTCCATTCATTATTCTTCTATTAATGCAGTCAGTCAACACCTGTTTTGAGGACCTGCAATATAAATAGCAATAATAATGATCATGATAAAACATAAATGTCCTGAGTACTCATTTTGGGCCAACCACTATACTAGGTACTATGGAGAGAATGGTCAATAACGAGGGTCACAGATTCAAATTATATCTAACTGACTGAAAATGCAAGCTCTGAGATATTTACCACTTAAATAATTATCAGGATAATATCTGCTGACCTGATCTGGTATACAAATTCCCCCAATGAGAATTCTGAAGACAATCAATTGTTGAGTCCTAGCCTTGCCTTTTATTGACTACCAGATATTGGGTACATCAATGTACTCTTCTAAGATTGTATCCCCTTCTATAAAATACTCCCATGGCCAGGTGTTTTATTGAGGGTTACTATTTTTCATAAGATAGTATAAGCTCGGCCTTCCTTTTGAGAAGTCCATAGTGCCATAGAAATATCTTCACTCTAGATTTTTGTTTTTGTTTTGCTATAAAATATAACCTCAACTTCTGGACACTCAGAAATTATCAAAAGCTCATTATAAAGAATGGTACTGATGTGCATTGTCTGAAACATAAGCAGTCTATTTAATAAAAGCATTTTAAATTTTCACATTTTATAAGCCAGATTTAAAGAGCTACGGGAGTGGACTCAACTTGTATATTGAATGCTGCTTAGTTAATACACCTTTAAATTATAGGAAAGAACTTAGATAAGTAGTTAAATAAAGATGATAATAGATAGATAGATAGATAGATAGATAGATAGATAGATAGATAGATGATAGAGATAGATGATAGATAGATAGATAGATAGATAGATAGATAGATAGATAGATAGATAGAAATATGTTAAAATGTGGACCACTACATCATATTATCCTTCTGACAGGACAAATATAAGAAAGTTTGGCAGACAAGCACAAGGACAAAACTTATTAAGAAAAACAAGTCCCCTAACACAGCATATTTCCATTTCTGTGTTTGGCTCCAAAGAAGCTTAGAGCTAATTTGCAATCTATCTCTAGTAATGGTACAGCATGTTCTGGTGGGCATTTCTGTACACTTACTTTGCCTCTGCTTCTTCTTACTTCCTTGTCCTCATTTTCTCATTCCACCTACTCGCCTTGCCTACTTTTGTCCTATTGTACTGCACATATTTATATAAGTGTACCTCAGTTTATTTGAGGAATTTATAAAATTAATCATTAAAAACTAGTGTCTGAGTAACTTTATAATGGAGAAACGTGGCAAGGGCTAGCTTAGCCAGGTGATTAAGGTGATTATCATCAGTGATAAATCCTGTCCCTTGATATGATGTGACGAGAATGGCATCTTATATGGTCTTCTTTCCCAAAACCCATCACCCCAGCCTAATCATGAAAAAAAAAAATCAGACAAATCCCAATCGAGGAAATTCTATAAAACACCTGACCATACCTCTCAAAACTGTTAAGGATATCAGAAACAAAGATAGTCTGAGGAATTATCACAACCAAGAGAAGCCTAAAGAGACTCAATAACTAAATATAATGTGGTATCCTGGATGCGATTCTGTAACAAATAAAGGACAGTAAGTAAAAACTAGGAAAGTTTGAATAAAATACAGATTTAGTTAATAAAAGTCAACAGTAGTTTGTTAATTATGACAAAGTTCAGTAAGTATTCTCAATTACGGTGATAACGATAGGGGAAACTGCATCTGGGGTATATGGGAACTACAAAAATTTTCTTTTTTCTTCTTCTTTTTTTTTAAAGATTTTATTTATTTCTTTGACAGAAAGAGAGACAGCGAGAGAGGGAACACAAGCAGGGGGAGTGGGAGAGGGAGAAGCAGGCTTCGCGCTGAGCAGGGAGCCCGATGTGGGGCTCGATCCCAGGACCCTGGGATCATGACCCGAGCCGAAGGCAGACGCTTAACGACTGAGCCACCCAGGCGCCCCTACCTACAAAAATTTTCTATAAATCTAAAACTATTCTAAAATTTAAAAATTTATAAAAATAAAAAATTAATGACTAAAGATGTGGAATGACTGAGTGAGATGCTATGTGTGATACGGTTTTGCACACTTTCAGCTACAAGAAAAAGATACTTCCTGTGTATCCACATGGCTGTGTAACTTGTGCAAGTAGGTGACAGGTGACATTTTCTGACAGAAAATACATATTCTGTGACTAAGTCAGTTCAGAAAATTGTTTCAAAGATGCCATGGAATCAAAGCTAAGTACAGTGCTTATTGTAGAGTCTACAGGTCCAGTACTCCTGATCTGAAAGCCCTCTTTAAATGAGATAAGCAACTCAGGGGAAGGAGATCAAAACTAATGAACAATGAACAATATCTTTCCCCAAACCGCCCTAATTTTCTCTGTAGCTCTCCTACCCAACATGCGTACAGCCATGGCACCCTGTGGAGAAAGTGTCCTATGGTCTGTATGGGTGTGTCTTTATGAATCTCTAAGTATGTCCCCAAAGTAAGAAACCTGCCCACTCTACCAACATTTGACCACAGTGCCTTCAACAGGCACAGTTTTGACAGCTCTCAGGCACTCCTAAATTTGGTAAACTGTCTGAATGTGCTTCTTTACCAAAGGAGTCAAGTTAGCCATCTGGTCTTGATTCTGTTTGACCAGCTATTCTGGTCTTCAGATTTGTATTTTGTCACCTCAGGGACAAAAACCTCTAATAGTTACTAAATTTCCTAGGATAGGGTTTGGTTACAACATAATGGCAGTGTAAATGTGATGGAAGTTTGTTTTTGTTTTTTGTTTTTTTTCTCATAGAGAAATTTAGAAGTGGGAAGTCTGGGTCTGGTGTGGAGTCTCACCAATTGTCTGGAACACAGGATGTTTTCAGGCTTTCTCTTTAACCATCCCTAGAGTGTGATCTTCAAGGGCATGACCCAAGATGGAGGTCCCGTCGTCATCATATCCCTGTTTCAGGAAGGATAGAAGAGGAGAGGGAAATGAGGAACAAGGGGTGAGGGTAAGCTACATTGTAAGGAAGGCTCTCCGAAGCTAATTGATCACAGCTGAGGGGAGGCAGGGCGATGTATTCACTATTCTAGAAGGTCATGTGCTTTGGCAAAGGAAGTTCTCTCTTTAAGAGAAAATGGGAGGATTGATATCGGGAGACACCTATAATAGCAGTCTTTCTCCTTAGCACTTAATCTCATTTATTACCAGTGTTACAAAATTGCCCTGGGAAGATCTAAGCTCTGTTCTCAGCTCTACAATGTACTAAATGAATATACGACCTTCGTTAAATCACTTAACCTCTTGGAGATGTAGTTCGCTCATCTCTAAAATGAGGCTAACATTTTCTCATCTTTCATCCTCAAAGGATTTAATTAGATAAATGTATGTGAAAGGGCCCCACAAACTATCAATGACCACCGCCTACAAACATGAAGTGATGCCACCATCATCATCTTTCCAGTTGTCTCTGTTACAACAGTATATCCTCCACCCATGCACCTTCCTTTCAACACGCACATATAAATCTATGAGTGATACTTTTTTCCCAGTATATATTTCCTTAACCCCAAAGCACTATCATATTAATAACACATTTTTAGAAATTGTAAAGAAGGAAGTAGTAAGAGCATTAAATATTCACATCACTTGTTAAACTTACCGATTCAAGAAATCATGATGTGGTTAATAGGCATCAGTGTTTTATTTTTTTATTTTATTTTTTTAAGATTATTTATTTATTTATTAGAGAGAGAGAGAGCATATACGAGCAGGGGGAGGGGCAGAGGGAGAAGCAGACTCAACTCCCTACTGAGCAGGGACCCCAACATTTGCAGGGCTTGATCCCAGGACACCTCCTGGGGCTCGATTCCAGGAAACCCTTCTCCCCCTCAAGATCATGACCTGAGCTGAAAGCAGACACTTAGCCCACTGAGCCATCCAGGTTCCTGGCATCAGTGTTTTAAAAATCAAAGATAATTGATAGGAGGCAGAGGAAAGGTTTACTGACTAAAAGCAAACAAACAAATAACAGCTGATACATAGGGTGCCTGGGTGGCTCAGATGGTTAAGCGTCTGCCTTCGGCTCAGGTCATGATCCCAGGGTCCTGGGATCGAGTCCTGCATCGGTCTCCCTGCTCAGCAGGGAGCCTGCTTCTCCCTCTGCCTCTCTCTCTCTCTCTGTCTCTCATGAATAAATAAATAAAATCTTTAAAAAAAAAAAAAGAGCTGATACATAGTAGTCAGAACATACTGTGTTAATGGAACTTTGGAGTTAGATAGACATGGGTTCTAATCCCAATTCTTCCATGAATTATCTCTAAAAGATTGACCAATTTTGTAGACCTAGACTGAAGTTTCTTATTTTTGTTGGGGTATCACGCTAATTCTTATAAAAACCAAGTGAGGTAACACACACACATACACACACACACAAGCCTTCCTTTGTTTCCAATAGTAGAAACAAAGAGCAGATCATGGTAATCTGAAACTTACAAGATAATAATTTACAGTGTTTTAGCCCTTACTATGTATTTCACTATGTTCAACGCATTGTGTGCATTACTTCATCGACCCACACAACCTTATGTAAAGATCCTTTCATCATTTGTATTTTATGAGTGTGAAGATTGAAGGTCAGGAATGTTTACTTGCCAAGGTTACCAAGCTGGCAAGTGGGGAAAAAAGAACTGAACCCAGAAGTCAATGTCAAATTCAAATTCTTGGATTTTCATCAAAACCTAATTCACTGAAAACCAGTTTGGCAAATACTAGCTCAGTGTATGATCAATTGGCCAAAAACTCAAACAAAGGAGGTATGTGTTTAGGACTAGTACAGAAACACAGTTTTTGGGCAGGATGTAAATCTGCAAGAGAGTGGACAGCCTTTAAGAGTTAGCTCATCCATTCCCAAATAAAATTACGGGACATTGGAAAAGACAAATATGCTAGTCTGAAAAAAGCCTTGGCAGCAGCAAAACCCCAGTGAAATCAAACATTGGAGAACATCTCTAATTTGGTTAATTGATCACTTTATAAATTGATCATTTTCTGAATTGAATTTTAGTTAACTGGCCTGTATCCCCATCTCTCAACCATCATGCTCTACTGCCAGGTCAGTTTCTCTTTAAATGGTGAATGGCAGTCTCATTTTCCCCCAACTCAAATACTTACGTATCTGTCATTAATGTTCTAAGCATGTCGTTTACCCAAAAGACCTATCAGGGCAAAGGAGTAGAATCTAGAATTCATTAGCTGACAGCTGAGAATCTGTCTCAGGTGGTGGGATATTGCATGAAAACAAACAAACAAAACAAACTCTTGCCCCTTGCCCCTCCCCCTGAAAAAGAGAATCAAAAAAGCTGTTCCAGTAGAATCACAAAAACAGGTATGTCAGCCTGTGATCACTAGACTGAAAGGGAGAGAGCACTGCCATCATCTGCCTGGAGTCAGGATTTGGACTAAATAATCCCAATGGCCAGAGCAATAGAGGAAATAGGGAGAAGAAAGGAATTACCAGGCCATGCCTTCACCATACATGAAATAACATCTGTTTGATCATTACAACAAGGGTATTTCTGTTCCCATTTTATAACTGATAAAACCAAAGCACACATGATTTGCCCTTCTTTTCTTTAGTGTGATTATCTCTTTTCCTAGGTAAACTCCTCTAGCCTCCACTTTTATAAATGGGCAATTCCTATTTATATAGATGCATACATCGCTCAGAGGAATAACAACAATAATAATGTCCATCATTGCTCAATATTCCATAGCTCTGTGAGCTGGGATTCATGCCCCTACATGCTGACTCCACGGTTTATGCTCATTACAGGTCAATCCACACTTTGTGCGAGAAAAATGGATTCTTCGGGTGGCCACAGCATGTTTACTAATGAGCAATGGCATTCCCTGTTTTCTTTTTTTTTAACAAAATATTTTTATAATACAATATATCATTTTCTCATCTTCATAAACCTGAACCTGTATTCAAAGTTCTTTTTTTTTTTTTTTTTTTGACAGAGAGACAGATATAGCGAGAGAGGGAACACAAGCAGGGGGAGTGGGAGAGGGAGAAGCAGGCCTCCCACCGAGCAGGGAGCCCGATGCAGGGCTCGATCCCAGGACCCTGGGATCATGACCTGAGCTGAAGGCAGATGCTTAATGACTGAGCCACCCAGGCGCCCCACCTATATTCAAAGTTCTTACTAATGACTCACAATGATTGTTATTAACAGAAACTGTTTTTTATGTTTTAATATGATGACAAACCATGACAATCTTGATATATGTAGGTCTACTTTACAAAGCCTGTAGTTTACCTTTAAGATTTGTCTTTGTTCTTCCTCTTTTGACTAGGGAAATCACAATTTTCACTTCTCCCTGCTGGCAATGTATTGAATGGTTCTAATTTTTGTCTCTTTATTTAAGAATAGTTTTTATAAATGACCTGTTCCATCTGCCAAAGTACATGGACATTTGTTGATAGAGTTCATGGTCTTTCCTATAATTATATCGCACACTGTTGAGTTTGTTTTAGTTCATTTATATCAGGTTCTATGTTAGCTGTGGGGGTTTGAGAGGTAGGAAGTCATCAAGGCAAATTATGGGAAGAGTTGAGTTTTAAAAAGCTAACTTTTTTTTCCATAATCTTCTTGAACAAAATCTTTGTATTAGTTTAAAAAAACAAAATCTTAGTAATTGCCAGCCACCACCCTGCGCCTCCCCAAAACTCAGCCAAATTCTCTCTTAAAACTTTGGCCCTCAAGTGAGCTGACATCTTTGCTAGGCAAGTGTGTGGTCATAGTGTCCATGTCAGAAATGCTTATTTTGTAATTGTGTTCTCCAGCTCAACTTCAGTAGAAACTTCCCACGTCAAGCCTAATCACCACATAATCACCAGTAAGATCAGGACCAGATATATTCAACAAGGTCACTGCCAGCTCTAGTAGGCTCCCACAGGACAAGGCTGGCATTGGTGATTAGAGAACAGATGGATCCCCAGTGGGAATTAAGAGAATTGGACCGGCTGCTTTAGGAGGCCTTTTTGCAATGGGCAGGCTGATCTTGTGAGTAGAGTCTTGTCACCAGGGCTGCAGGCAACTGCCCTTGGGGGAAATCTGTCAGATTGTTGCATAGTGATTTAGTAAAGAGCCCTGGGTGGCATTATATGGCTTTCTTTCCTAAGTATTCTTCAGCAAGTCCTCTTAGCTTGTTTGCACTTATTAAACCTACTAACAATAATTCAGGCTGAAAATCAAATTCAGCTCCTGTCTTATCTTTGCCAATTTCCTCTGCTCCAGAATCCTTAATGGACCAGGTACAAATACGTAAATATCATGCCTTGTGTTGGTAATTAATTTCCTTAAGGTCAACTGAGTGATAAGAATGCTACCTTCTCTTTATGAATAATTCATTTCTGCAGAAGATCTTTATTCATTCAGACTTCATGGAAGCATAAAGGTTTAAGTACGGGTATCTGTGACTGCATCCCAGTTTGTCCCTATAAACTGAGTGACTTTGGATAATTTACTTAATCTTTCTGAGCTTCTTCTATGTCTCTATATAAAAGATGAGTCTAATAATCTATGTCTCACATGCTCGTAGCTTGTTAGGAGTTTAAATAAATAAATACATACAAAATACTTAGGAAAGGTAGGTGTCCAATTCATGTCATTTCGTTCCTCCTTCCCAGCCTTGAGCATGATAAAAAGCTGAGCTAAACCAGGATGTTTTGATCTAACCAGCACGTTGCTTTAAAAAAAAAAAGATGAGGAGGAACTCAAATAACCTTGACATGTAAATAAAATAAGCAAGTGAACAAAACTAAGAGAACACATAATAACATGTTTAAGATTTTAGGAATTTGGCGTTGATCGTGTGCTTAATACAGTAATAAATGTTTTATGTGCATTATCTTATCTGAGCCTTATAACACTCCAATAAAGTAGACCAATATTTCTATTATCTCCTTTTCACAGTTGGGAAAACTTCCTAGATTAAGTTGCTTGACCAAAATCATCAGGTCATAAGTATCAGAGGCAGCAGTGTATTTACCATGAAGTCAATAAAGCTTAGGATCCCCTTCTTTCGCAAGGCTCCCCACAAAAGTTGGCGGAGGCCCCAGCAAAGAGTTCCCTTGGAGATACATAATTGTAAAATTTGCAAAAATCCTATATAAACTTTAGGCAACATAAAATATGTGTCTCCTCCTGATCAAATACCTTCTCAGTGAGATGTCCCCAAACTTCCCTAAAATTTCAACCTACATCTCCTTTACTTTTTTTTTCTCCTTAGCATTTAACACAATCTAATATACTATATAATTTATTCATTTATCTTGTTTTTGCTAACTCCCCTATTGAGATGGTAAATACATAGGGCATTTTTTTTTTGTCATTTTCTTCTGTTATATACCAGTATCAGGAACAGTGCCTATAATATAGTAGCAACTCAATAAATACTTTTTGAACAAATAAGTGAATGAATGAATTGGAATTCCTCTGACTCCAGGGCCTATGCCCCTGGTCTATGTGAACAAAAATCCAACTTGTAAGGTTTTAAATTGCCTCTGAGATAATGATGAATTGGTTACCATTTCATCGGTATCCAAGAATTATGGGACAACATTTGAGACCTGACAGTTATACAGCAACAGATGAAGCCCAATTGAAGGGAAACATGTCCTTGGAAAAGGAGGCTAGCAAAGGGAAAGTAAAAAACAGAAGTAACACAGTTTCACAGGCTGTGTTCCCCAAATTCATAAGAAATTGGTTATGTGCAAGGCTCTATTGAAAACAGGCACTTCTGGGGAGCCTGGGTGATGCAGTTTGTTAAGCATCTGACTCCTGGGTTTGACTCAGGTCATGATCTCCGGGTCATGGGATCCAGCCCCACATTGGCTCTATGCTCAGTGGGGAGTCTGCTTGAAATTCTTTCTCCCTCTCCCTCTGCCCCTCTCCCTGCTCATGTGCTTGCTCTCTCTCTCTGCCGCAAATAAATAAATAAATCTTAAAAAAAAAAAGAAAAGAAAAGAAAACAAGCACTCCCTTTGACCTATAGTTTACTTTAAACTACTTCCTCCATGAGAGGGATATAGACTATTCAACATAGAAGACCCTTTTTGTAAGTGACTTTCCTGGTTTGTATTTGCAATAAATGGGTATATAACAAAACCAAAAGGTAAGAACAATCACCTTTGTAAAGATTAGCCATCACATGCCTGAAGTCCTCTTCGGTATGGATGTATTATATCAAGTCACAGGGAGATCAATTTCTGTCTTCACATCAAAATCCATCCAACAGTGCATGACTGCAATGTACTTACTCTAAAAATTAATAATTTTAATTAATTAACTTAATCAGAATATTCTGATGAACTGGATATTCTATTACATACTTTTTTCCAGAGCCAAAGAAACAGCTGTATTCATGCTGTTTTCAACTGTTCTAGTTCTGTTAGTGCTTTTTTCTGCCTTACTACATATCAAAGTTTGAAAACATCTCATTAATAATGAGCTGGAAGATATTCAGGATTAAAGATAAATGTCTAATCCTGCAGAGATGTGAATGGATAATAGGTCTGGTATCTGAGGGGACCAGATAGCAGTGTGGGCCAGTGACTCCCCATGGAGAAACTTTGGTCCATGAGAAACAGGAGATAGGACAGATCCAGGCCAATACATTCCCTCATTTTCTCTCTCCCATAGACTATCCCATGGTTTGTGCATGCAGCCTAGTTGGAGAAGTTCTGACAGCAAGTGCATCTGCTGAAGGACCTGCTGTATCTCTTCATGGCTTGTCATGAAGTGGTAGCCAACTTGCTAACACATCACTTGGCATTACTTGACATCTTGTTTTTGCTCCCTTCCTTTCCTTTTAAATCTCGTGGCCCTGAGTTTGCATTCCCCTAATAAAGCATTATCCCATTAACCCTTGCTTCAGGTTCTGTTTTCTAGAGAATCCCTGTTAAAGTCACTGCTAATTATACTTCAAGATATATTTTGAGTAATGTCTTAAATCTAGAAGTTTTTCAAAAGATGAAAGTCATTAAATCCTTGAAGCATTTCAGGCAACCTGCTATGAACCTGTTAGAAAGGAGATATATGAGATTCTCTCTATATAGAATACAAATATTCAGGGAATGGTTGGCCCCAGTTTTCTGCTGGGCCAGTGGTTCTCTGTCAGGATCACAAGAACATGGAGCGTGAGGTCAAGCTAAGAGTGTCATTCTGTGACTGCGAGAATGAAGGGCATATTTAGTAAGAAGATGTACCTTGTCTTTTGCCTTTAAAAACACATGCATAACTGGCACAAAATTCAAATAATTTCTTGAACTATATTGGGAACTGGATGCCTTGATTCTGCTACTAACAAGTTATTCAAAACTGGCAAAGGCATTTAATATTCCTGGTTTCATTTATGTCACTGAACCCTGTTTTCCTGAATAGACCCTTTGAGAATATACATTTTTAGAACTGTGAATCCTTTCTATAGGAATATGCACCCAAAATCTTATTGAAAAATTACAATAAATTACAGGGATTTTTCTGACTCCTTATAACCTACTCACGCATTCTAAGTTAAAAACTCCTCATCTAGGTGATCGTGATTATAAGTTTGTAGCAAAAAGGCAGAAAGCTGTTACTCAGAAAAGCTCAGACTGAGATAACACACACAAGCTTTGAAGAGTTGCAGCCCCCAGGTGATTGAAATGGTGCTTTTAGCGAGGGGATGGAAGGGAAGTTAAGTTTTTTTAAGGCAACGAATAAACCAGCTATTTGGAAAAATCCTCACAAAGAGAGCAACTTCTAACGTTAAGGATGACTTCTCCGGGCTAGATACAGTGCTTATTTTCACAAAGTTGTGATTGCTTCCTCCGTCTGCAGGGGGTTACTCCTGGTTGATAAGAAAATTGGAAATCAAGTGAGGGAACTTATATGCTTCAATATTTAGTGGCTAACTGTTGAGTTTTTTTTGCCACCAAGCATCCATTTTCCTGCTCTGATTTCTATTGCAGAGTGCTCTCACTTATCCTATATAAACACAGGAGATGATAATTTGAGGTTCAGAAGCTGATAACTTCAGAACCTTTCACTCCTCTTCCTAGCACATATTGGGAGTGAGAATATGACCTAATATTGGCTAATGGGCAGTTTTCTGGGAGCATCTGAATCCTGACTTCTTGATGCAAAGCACAATGCTTGGAGTCATCCACAGGGCAGGCAGAGGTAGCATGGCTGTGGCACCCAACCAGGATATTTTAGCTACAAGATGTTGCAATGCTTCCTGATTCCCAGTTCTTTACTTTTTGAGAGTCAACGGATGCTTTCCATTCCCAAGTCTGGTCTGTCAGTTCCATGAATACCCAGTAACCTTTCAGTAAATCACCTTGTATGTAAGATAGAATTGGTTGTTGAGTGCAACCAAGAAACTTTCGTAACACACCATTATTTATGAAGTGTGAGGGTGCTTCTTACACAAGGATTTGAGTTTCCTCCAGGAAAGTAGAGTTTTAACGTAGAGGGCAGAAGACCAAAGTGAGACTCAGACTTTCACCCTATCAAGTGCACACACAACAAAGAATGAAGCACCCAATAATAATACTGCTCATTCCATCTCTATATAGGTAAATATAGGACAACTTCTTCCCAACCACCTCATGGGGGGGCTTAAAGGATAGGATACAATGAGACTTCAGATGTATTCTATAGTTTGTGATCTCATTAGAGAACTGGGAATAATATGACCTTTTAGTTGAATAAAAGGGAGGGATTTTCAAAGAGTGACATACCCGAGTTTGTTTTTTGCTGATATTTTTGGGTGAAGCAATCATTACCACTGACACTACCAACCCTGATATGTATTTGAGAAAGTTTTTTTTTAATATTTTATTTATTTATTTGAGAGAGAGAGAGAGAGCACGAGTCAGGAGCAGAGGCAGAGGGAGAGGGAGAAGCAGATTCCCTGCTGAGCAGGGAGCCCGATACAAGGCTCGATTCCAGGACCTGAGATCATGACCTGAGCCAAAGGCAGACACTCAACCGACTGAGCCACCCAGGCACCCAAAAAGTTTCCAGGTAATATACAGGATACCTGGTTAAATTTGAATTTCAAATAAATAACAAATAAATGTTTAAAATATATGTCACAAATAATGCAAGGAACATTCACTAAAAATTTAATTATTGTTAATCTGAAATTCAAATTCAATTGGGCATCCTCTATTTTTATTTTCTAAATCTGTCAACCCAAATTTGAGAATTCATGAGACCAAGTGTTCAAAGAAAGTGTAGTTAAGTTAAGAGAAAACTACATTATTGCCTCAGGTAGACAAAAGGAACTGAAGGGATAATTAAATTTACAAAATCCCTGAATAATGAGTAAGGTTTCCTTTTTTTGATAAAAATAGAGGAAGTTATGCAGCAGCTGGGTGGCTCAGTCAGTTAAGTGTCTGACTCTTGGTTTTGGCTCACATCATGATCTCAGGGTTACGGGATCGAGCCCTGCACCGGGCTCCACACTCAGTGCAGAGTCTGCTTGAGATTCTCTCTCTCTCCCTTTGCTCCTCCACCCCATGTTCTCTCTCTCTCTCTCTCAAATAAATAAATATTTTTTTTTAAAAATGGAGAAAGTTAAATTATAACTGGTTCACTATTAAGCTCAATGGGTTCATCTATAGGAATTATAGAGAGACACAGCAGAGATGATAATGAAAAGGATAATGAAACAACATGGTTTAGAGGGAAAATAGAGACAACTAAATCAGACAAACTTAAATTTGTTATGATAAAATAAATTAATATATACTCATAATAATATTTTTAAAATATTCTTAAAGGGAAGATTGTTGGATCAAACAGCTTACATATTTTAATTCTAATAGAGATTACTAAATTGTCCATCTAAACATATATATTTATCTACAGTCTAAGAGGATGCTTTTATTTTGCCAAACAATACGTAAAAAATGGTATCTATTGTACCTTTAATTTGCATTTGGGACATCAGGAAAGTGAAAAACTTAATTACTTCTGTGCTAGGTCTGCCATCTTGAAAAAGGTAACCAGAACTCATGTCTCTATGGACCCACATGTAACCTTCAGTGGTTTTCCCTTCTCTGTGCTTCATTTTTCCTAGGGGGTAGATGTTAGTAATCAAAACACCCAACATTTGTTATGAAGACTAAATAAGCGCATATTTCACAGCCCCACATGAGCACTGTGCTTGAAACATAAAGTGTCCTGTTTAAATATATGTCTCTTTTTTCTCCCTTTTACTTCTTCTCTGTCCTGCTTGTGATATACTTCTACTCCAGGAGGTATCTTTCTTTGGTAGTTAATTTAAAGACAACATTTACAAAATGTTGTAAGCATTTTCATTATCATGAATATCATTAATTATCTTAGAAGATAATAATAATAATAGTAATTATCATCATCATCATCATCATCATTTTAAAGAAGAGACAGAGGCCATGAGAGTTTTGAGTATAGAAATCCAAAATGGTCTATCTTAGGTCAAGAATAATAGTATACAGGACATAGAACCTTCTGCATTGTTTATTGGTTGGACAATCCATTCTCCAGTCAATTTTTGTTTAACACCTAATAATATAAGTTAAGTAGTGTGGACATTGGAAGCAAGGTAATTTTTAACCATGTATTAAGATTTTCTCAAACTAATCAGATGGGATATGGGATTTTAATCATAAAACTTCTTGAGAAACCACTTTTTGTCTTTTGCTAATGATTCCAAGAAAAATTATTTCTAAGAGAAAGTAACTGGAATCATTTACAGTTTAGAGAACTAATACCTTAAATAAAATTTAAAAAATGTAAAAAGTAGTCAAACCCTAAATATAGTGCTGTCAGTAAATAAGAATAACAATAACATTAGTAATTATCACAAATGAAAGACTCCCTAAAGGCTAGGATTGCACAGGAAGCACTTTCCATGGATTACTGCATGTAACCCTCACAATATCCTTCCAAGGTAGGGATTATTATTATTCCCCCCTTTTTTTTCAGATTAGGGAAACATGCTCAAAGTCACAGGGGTAATAACCATAAGAGCTGAAATTTAACATAGCTCTGTCTGAATACTATCTACATAGAGAATCATCAAGATGAAATAATTATTTCTTGGAATATTTCCATAAACATGAGTGAACACATAAACATTTATGGAATGCTTACTGGATGTCAAGTTATTGTCATAACACCAACACTATAAGTTAAGGGTGATGATTTTTTTCTCTTGATTTTAGGTAGGAAAAAACTGACACTCAGTGTCATTTCCAAAATCAGACAAGTACATGAGGGTGACCCAAATGCAGGGGTTTCCACTTTGCTTCTGATATTTTCACATGTCCCACCTGAACATAATTCACATGAATTCACTCGATGCTCCCAGTTTTAATGGAGGCCCAAGGCAAAAATCTGCCAAGAAATATTCTTTACATTAGAGCAGTAATATTCTCAAACTGTGTTTTGATACTCTCATTTCTTGATCCTGGTAAGAAGACAGTGTTTTGTTTTTTTTTTTTTTGTTTTTTCTTTTTTCTTTTTTTGTTTGTTTTTAATATAGGAAGCACATGGTATTTGCAAGGACAGTGGAAGGGAAGAGTCTTTGACCAATGAGAGGGGATGGAGGAGGGCTTGACTTCTAAACTCAGCACTTTTGAGAGTCACATTCAAACAAGATTCTAAAAGTGAGCATGAATCTTAGCATTGAACTGAATTTGCAGGCTGCAAGCAATGGCATTTGCTTCATCTATGGTGATCATTTGGGTTTTCTTTCTGTCTTTGACTCTAAGTGTGTGTCCTTGGTCTGGTCACTTAACCCAATGGGACATCAATCCTTTCATCATATGAAAGAAAATCTTACTGCTGCTTCCTTAGGGCTCTTTTCTATTTGCAAGGAAAAATTCTTCTGCTATGATTTTGGTGGCTATCACACCAACGCCCTAATTTATTCCTCAAAATAATCTTTTTTGTGGAAAAATTATAAAATTCAAACAAGAAAAGAATTTGGCTATAATCCCACCACACATTACCCTTCTCAAAATATGACTTGTTATAGCCAGCCAACAGAGAAATAAAGCAGAAATAATTTGCATATAGAGACTACTTGGCTTTAAAGAAATGATCGGGAATGGTAAAACCAGCAAAACTGGGAGTTAATCTCTGGACTAAACTTCTTTTTAAAGGGGTAATATGCAAGTGTTATGGGGTGAATTGTGTCCCCCAAGGAAGACATGCTGAAGTCCTACCCATCAGCCCCTCAGAATGTGGCCTTATTTGGAATAATGGTCTTTAGAAAGGTAATTGAGTGGAAATGAGGTCATTAGAATGGACCCTAATCTAATCGGACTGCTGTTTTTCTAAAAAGGGAAGTTGGGACAGAGGGAGAGTCACACAGGGGGAAGACAATGTGAAGATGCACAGGGAGGAAATGGCCATGTGGCTGGAGTGATGCATATACAAGCCAAAGAATGCTAAGGATTGCTGGCGAATGCCCAAAGCTGGAGGCAAGCAAAGATTATCCCCCAGAGCTGTCAGCATGGTTCTCCTGGCATCTAGAGTCTGGATTTGTAGACTCCAGAACTGTGAGAGAATAAATTTCTGGGCTTGGGGTTTTGTTAAATATATTTTTAAAGAATTTTTACTGGAAGTATAGTTGACATAAATTTCTGTTGTTTTTAAAGCACCCATTCGGTGCTACTTTGTTATGGCAGCACCAGCAAAGTAATACAGCAAATATATCCCAAATATATATAACTGCATTACACACTGACAACCTCAGCTTCTCAGGGTCAAATGTATGCATGCTTTCACACACACACACACACACACACACACACACACACTTTTATTAAATACAAGCAAGTTAAATGATGTTAAATGAACCAGCCTCCTGCTTTATTCCACTCCCCTTGAAATGACTTCTTGTGAGCTCTGCTCTCTTCTGTGTGTTCATCTGTTTGTTGCACAGAAATAACAGCTGTAAGGTCCACTAAGGATTTCTATAAAACAGCTAATAAAAGCTTCAACTTAAATTCATTCCAGAAAATTGAACACACATAACACATCATATCAGGGAAATGGAAAGCACATTATTGCATATTTAAAGTTGTATTGTTTGTGCAGACTTTGATATAGAAATATGTTGAAGGGCTGATGGAGATGATATGTAGGAAAGAGCATCATTACCAGGGAGAGCTGGCTCTTGGGCTGGAGATCTCTCCTTGACGACTGCCCCACCCTGCTGGCTTGATCCTTAATGACACTCCCATTCTGCTTCTCTGGTGGTCCAGCTCCCCCTTTTTTGATTCATAGAACATCTGAGCCTTCTTGTTGTCAGTACTGTTGCTGTGAAGAACACTGTCTACTGAAGACAGAATATGCTATGTACCAGACACTAGTGGATATAGGGAACTAACTGAAGAAAAGTGAAGGCAGTGGTAACCACTAAACACAAATATAACCACCAATAAGATATCTGGATGCTCTGGTGATTGACACAACCCAAAATGAGATAATAAACTCACCTATGAACACATACTTCTTGATTGATCCATAAATTTTCCCAGTCCTTGATCTTTCTTCTCCCTGACTTCCCAGCTTCCCTATTCCATTTGAATGAAACCCCTTGGACCACTGCCTAATTCTGCACACTATACTGCTAAATATTAGTGGAATTTTTTACAGCTGACTATTCAATATTTTGCAGATCAATGCTTATTCCCCTCTATTAACTTATATACACTTTGAGGGTAAGGAATTCGTATCGTCCATATTTGTATAATTCTACCCAGCTTTCCCAGAACATATCAGATTTTATGCTTCACAGGTACTATCCAATAAGTGTTCATGATATGAACCATCGTGGGGGGGGGGGGGTAGAATAGGACAAATTAGGTTTATCTCTGCTCTTTTTTTTTTTTTTAGGTTTTATTTATTTATTTTAGGGAGCAAGAGAGGGAGCAAATGCATGAGCAAGGAGAGGGGTAGTGGGGGAGGGAGAAGGACAAGAGACTCCCCGCTGAGCACAGAGCCCTATATGGGGCTCAATCAAAGGACCTTGAGATCACAACCTGAATTGAAAGCAAGAATCAGATATTTAACTCACTGAGCCACGCAGGCACCCCATCTCCACTTTATATTTGCTTGGAGGGTGGATGGCGAACTCATGTCTTGACCATAAAATCTTTCAACCCATATTCTCCATCAAGTTACTTCTGATATTTTTTTTCTGTTGGAGAAATGGCAGGAACATTGAAGGAATGAAACATCCTGATAACCTTCTCAATGCTAGGCACAGAGTCTTCCTCCTAAATGTTTGCTTATTGAATAATTGGCCTTCGTTATAAAAGAAGGGTCTGGGTTGTTTTTCTCCTCAGATCAAGTGGGAAACCTTTCCCTCCACCACCCTCTGATTTTTCATTTTATTTTTTTATTTGAGTGTAGTTGACACACAATGTCACATTATTTTCAGGTGTACCACTTAGTGATTCAACAAGTTGTTTTTTTTTTTTAAGATTTTATTTATTTGCGAGAGAGAGAATGAGAGACAGAGAGCATGAGAGGGAGGAGGGTCAGAGGGAGAAGCAGACTCCCTGCCGAGCAGGGAGCCCGATGCGGGACTCGATCCCGGGACTCGAGGATCATGACCTGAGCCGAAGGCAGTCGCTTAACCAACTGAGCCACCCAGGCGCCCGATTCAACAAGTTTATACGTTATGCTACACTCACAAGTACAGCTACCATCTGTCACCATACAACACTACTACAGTATCATTGACTATACTCCTTCTGCCTTTCATTGCTGTGACTTATGCCTGTATCTCCCACTCCCCTTTACACTCCTCACTAATTATTAATTTTTAAGGAGACTTTCAGTATCCAAACACTATCCTGAGTAGAGATGGCCTGCTTCTGCTTTTTGAAAACACTTTAATGACAAAAATTATTATATATTTTGGTCTATAAACTTTAATTCTTTCACCATTTTAAAATTGGAGCACCCTAATCTTCTTTAGGTCTTAGGTCTAATTTCTCCAAATTAGTTGGTTCCAAACACAACAATAGCGTTAAACATTTGGAAGCCATGACAGAACCTTGACAGTTGGACATTAGATCGATGGGAAGATGGAAACTGCACACAAAACCATCATTAATAATGAGCATATGCAGGAAGGATCTCTCACAGCACATCATACTGAAATGATAAATGTGGAATATTAATTTAGGAAAAAGCAATGTAGGGCCATTTTTAAACTGAAAACCAAGGTTAGAATCAACCATGCCATGACTCTGAAAAGTAAAGTTGAAAAAGAAGATGAGAGGTCTTGGATATTCTAGTCACCTGCTAACCAGATCACCCGGCTATAGTCCTACCTAAAGTCACCTTTTTGCCCAAATACAGTGATGGTATGCAGATAACAACACATTGGTAATCTTTCTAGCCCAAACAGGGTCGGGAGTTCAGGTAATTAGTCGTGCAGCCTGCCACAGGCTTTACTGCTAAATTCAGTGCATGGAGACAAATGGGTATAAACAGGTGCTAGACAAGAGCATGGCTTACGGATGGCTCCTTTGGAGAGAAGAAGGAAGTCAGTCACATATAGAGCTGGTTCCTTGCTCTTTGACTAAAAGCGTTAAAGAAGAAACCCTTGCCTAAGATTTAGCAATCATCATTTTTTAGGTCAAAATATTTCAAACTGACTAGCTAGTTATATAAATATAGCAGAATCTTTCTTAATCACGTATTTTAATTAATTTCTTCTTTAGTAGTTATATTTGTTTTTCTGTTCTTATAAAAAACCAAAGATGACTACTGTATTTGACAAACTTGAAATTGGTAGAATTTTAAGATTTTCTGGAGTGTGTTCTGTTGCTTATAGGGGAATATAAATATCCAGTACAACAGCTAGTTTTACAAATAACATTTTTTTTTTCTGTTGAGAAATGACTTACTTAAAGACCTCAAAGCTGTTGACTAATCAAAACTATAGATTTATTGCGATAAGGAAAAACACCACCTTGATAAGGTGAAAGGGGGGAAAATAAGAGATTTTATAAAAGGCTCAGACTGGGTGGTTTTAAAGTAAGGTAGAATTTATGACATCATAGCTTTGAATTGGTGGGCGCAAGGATGTGAAAGTCTGGAAGGAAGTTTTGATAAGCAAGGTATTAGCCTTGATAAGCAAGCTGTTTTAGTTGGTTGATAGTATTATCTTCCAAGAGGAAATATCTTCCAGGAACTGAGTTATTCTTGCTTGTTGTCAGTACTCATTAATATTAAGAACCAAAAAATATGCCCCATCTCGATGTTATTTAACATAGGAAATTAGTTTGAGTACTTTTTCTCTTTCCTTCCTTCCTTTTTCCCTTCCTTCCTCCCTTCTTTCTTTCTTTTTTTTTTTTAATACATTGTCCCTTCCCTTCTCTTCTTTTCTTCTTTGTTCATTTACTTTCAAAAATGGATCAAGGCAGCCTCCAGTGAAAGTTACCATAGTAAAACAAAAACACATCTAGTCCAACACAAAAGTTACAAAGCAAAAAGAGAGACGAGGAATTCTATTAAGACAGTCATGGCTAAGTAAGGCTGTCCAATTAGTGTCAGATCTATCCATGAGCACCCTGAAAGTCCAAGCAAAGGGGTGAACAAGATATCAAAAAAGCAAAAAATAGCTATAGAAAGACACATACTTATTTCATTATTAGAAAGAAACAATTTCCTGGTCCGTAGCTTTGTGGAGCAAAACATGCTGGAGAGAAATAAGGGCTTTTCTATGTGGAAGACCTCACCATTCACTGATATACTGAAACCTCATAATCCTGATGACTCAATTAAAAATAGAAAGTGGAAGGGTAGGGGAGCCTGGGTGGCACACTCCATTAAACATCTGACTCTTGGTTTCAGCTCAGGTCCTGATCTCAGGGTCATGGGATGGAGACCTTCATGGGGCTCTGCGCTGAGCACAGAGTCTGCTTGAGTTTCTCCCTCCTGCTCTGCCCTTCCCATTCATTCTCTCTCTCTCTGTCTAAAATAGATAATTTTTTTTTAAGTGGAAGGATATAAATGTACTATAATAAGACCATCTTTATACGACAGTAGGGTAGACCCTTAAGTGGTGACCTGATTCCTTACCCCACTCCATCCACTGGCCTAAAACTTTATAGAAAACTATGGGTCTCTGGTTTGGGGCTTTTCTGAACAGGAAGTTTGCTCACACCACCTGGGCTGCAGAACCTACCAACGCAGGTATGCCCCTGTGATAGCTGAATTATTGGTCCCAATCTTTCACTTCCTTATTTATCTATCCTTTTATAAGTCATCCATATCTTTGCCATGACAGAACATGCTTTCCTGGCCCTGACCTTGGATTGGCCATGTGACCTGTTTTGGGTAATGAGAGATCAGTAAAACTGAAATGGATAGAGGTTTGAAATGTATGTGCCAGACTGGATTTATTTTCTTGCCCTTTTGCTTTCACCATGGGAGAAACTCGCCATGTCACCAATTAGTTACTAAAAAACAAGAGAACCTGACCTTAACCAGCAGCCTGCAGTCCAAGCTCAGTGAAACCCAGACCTGATCAGCCAAACACCCCCGCTAGCTCAGAGACACATGAGTCAAACCTAAATTTTGTTATTTTAAGCCATTCAGTTAGAAAGTTTGGTGGGGAGTGGCCACACAGCAGACCACATAGCTGATTTTTTTCTACAGTCTCCTGAGACATTTCAGAGTTCAATCTCTCCCTTGTATCCTTGATCTTGTGACTATTCTTTTATTTTCTGGTTTGGTAATAAACAAGTCAGAGTTGTCATTTATAACAATCTGAAAACCGGGCTCACTCTTGTGAGCCGGCCTGCATTGATGAATTCGCTGTCTCTCTCCTAACTCATAGATACAGTATTTTTGAATATACTTGCAAGAGACCCATCAAATTTCCACTGCAATAGAGGAAGAAGTGATGTCACACACACACACACACACACACACACAATTTTTCTTCTGTCTTAAATAACACTGTTCTAGGATCTGCTTACCTATGCCTGCAATGGAGTGGAAAGAGTTAAATGTCTCACATATTATACAAGGTCAAAGTGGAGTAGAGGAAGAGAGGAGGTAGAATAAACATGTGGCCTTTGGGCAGTCGCTGACTCAGGGAGGTAGCCCTCAGGAGAAAAGATACTTCGGTTTAGTTGCTGCTTCTGGGTGAAAAAGGAGGTGCTAAGGCTCATCCAGTTACATATCCATCTGTCCCAAATAGCTAGCATTAAGGCAAGTGAATTAAGATTTTCCCTTCCCGAAATAAGTCAATCAGAGAAAGACAAGTATCATATGATCTCACTGATATGTGGAATTTGAGAAACAAGACAGAGGATCATAGCGGAAGGGAGGGAAAAATGAAACAAGATGAAACCAGAGAGGGAGACAAACCATAAGAGACTCTTAATCTCAGGAAACAAACTGAGGGTTGCTGGAATGGAGGGGGGTGGAGGGGTGGGGTGGCTGGATGATGGACATTGGGGAGGGTATGTGCTATGGTGAGCACTGTGAATTGTGTAAGACTGATGAATCACAGACCTGTACCCCTGAAACAAATAATACATTATATGTTAATAAACAAACAAAAAAAGATTGTCCCTTCCCTTCCACAATCGTCATCAGGGTTCATGTCTGGTTTTTCCATCATCACCAGCCCCTGAAAGTGATGATTATTTAAGTCCAATACTCCCTAAAATAAAAATATTCCCCAGGGAGGGGGGAGTCAATCCTATCATTTGGCTGTATGTCTTTCAGTCGAGGCATGGCTGGGTTCTGTCCTCCCTAGAGACATCCCAGGTAATAGGCTTACAGTTGTGCGAAATTCGGTACTCAATGAAGCAATCAGCTTATCCTCCACCTCTGGCAACATTGACTCCCATTTTACTTATCTGGATAGGCTTGGCTTTAATTCATTACTAATAGTCTTGGTTTGTATTTTGATTAATGTTTAAGCTCCTTCAAATCCCTTTGGAGAAAGCTGAGAGCTGAAGCTTGAATAAACAATGGGATATTCTCAGACTTCAAAGAAGCATTACCTTAAGGGGTCTAGCCAGGCTGTGGAATGCTGGGCTTCTTTCGGCCTGGTCCTAATTAGCTTTGGGGTCTGGCAAACCCGCACAGTGCAAACGCATCCAGCCGAGGCCCCTGGCATGCTCTCTCAACTACCCTCACATATGGGCTTGCCACATCCTTGGATCATCATCTGAAGAAAATGTTCCCTTCTGTTCTTGTTCTGCCTGGGGATTATCAGTTCTTCTCCCCCTCCTCCCCATCTCTCCTTTGAATCCTGACAAAAATCAGTTAGCCAACTTTTTTTGCCAATCTTTTTTTTTTTGCCCCAAGTGTAGTGCCTTGAGGCTAATGATGGTGACCTTTAAGGGAAGTCAAAGAGAAACAACACCGTGGAAACAATGCGGAATATGAGCTCTGGTTTCAATTCTCTCCACTGGCAGTTCCTCTCTGGACCTTCAACAGGGAAAACGCTTCCCAGTTCAAATGAAAGCAAGGAACATAACCCTCCAGTGCCTCCCCCCGGGCACCACGAGACAACAGCACTCAAGCTGAACTCCTCACAGTTGGAGAAAAACAAGTTGGCCAAGGAAAAAGACAAATCTGCTCGCCCTTCTTCTTCTTCACCAGGTCTTCACTTCTGCTCTAACCCAGGGATGTCAAACATTCCAAGCCTTTGCCGGTGGGTCACTGAGGCTGTGGTACAGGTAGATCAGGGGTCAACAAACTATAGCCACAGGTAGATCAGGGGTCAACAAACTATAGCCCGGGGCCGAGTCCAACCCACAATCTGGTTTTGTAAATGAAGCTTACTGGAGCACAGCCTCACCCATTTGTTTATGGATCATCTGTGGCTACCTTCAAACAGTTGAGTAGCTGAAACTGAGACTGGATAGTCTGCACAGCCTAAAATAATTATTATCTGGACCTTTACAGGAAAAGTTTGCAAATAGAGGACAGGAAGACAAAAGAAGATCAAAGATAAATGTGGTGTCGAAATACAATATAATTTCGGCTCCCATTCATCGGTCGGAATCAATTTTTTCCCATATTTGCAGACATGGAGCAAAATATTCTCAAGAATTATACTCAGAAATCAACAAGGGTCCAACTGATGATAGATACTCCCAACAAGACAGGCATTTTTTAAGAAAATTTCTCCATGGAAATTATTCAGCAACATGCAGAAAGAGGGCTGAGATACATTGTAATGTCCATTATGGCTAAACCTGTATTATTTTGTTCTTTTATGCAGGTTCCCAGACCAAAAGGAAGTCCTCAGCTACTTATTCCAAAGGACTCCCCAAAACATCCTTCATGAGATTGTGTCCAATGATGTGGGGGCTCTTCTGAACCTTGCAGAGAAAACTCAACTCCAGAAAGGCCTTGGCTAATAAAGAAGAGAGAAATCAATCCAGACCCCCCTATAAGATGTGTGTTCTTCAGAGAGAATTAAAAACCTGTTGGATTGCTTGTCCTTACTGCCTGCTTGTAAAGCATATTCAATTATTCATTTTATCCACCTGACTGACCACTTAAAAACTATGTAGTCAGTGCTTCGGCAATAATTTCACTTCTAAGTGTTCCGCCTGGTTATTTTTCCGTGTGTGCACACTATTAATTAATGACTATGGAGAAGTCCATAAATTTCAGCATTCTGTAGCAGTGTTGCCTGAATCTATTACCCGTGAAAGCCAGAGTCTACAGTCACTGAGGAGGCACAAAGAGATAAGTATTGATTTCATTTTTGAGTTTTAATTTCTTCTCATTGAATCTGGAGGAGCAGATTGCATTTGAACAACCCTCACAGAGCATTGAAGTACAACACAAGATGCACACAGCCGTCTGCCCACAGGGTGGGCTCAGCCTACCAGCTCAGGTTTTGGCGGCTTTATGTGTGTCACTGATGGAGAATCAATGAAAAAACATTTGGGGCTCTTAAAAAAATGCAGCCAAATCCTCTGTGAGCCTTAGTGACTTATTAAATCGGGACAAGGGTATTAAGGACCTCCTGTGTTCAAAACTTCAGATGTGTTTGCATGCGGTTGATTCAGACTCCCAGTGTATTGGGAAGCTGGCCTTAATAAGACAGCAGAAAGTCTCCAACTGGTGAGTGGGGACATCCAGGAGCTGGTGTGGCCTTGGCTTAACTGATGCAATGTAATAGGTTGAAGCGAGTATTTGCTGTACCTCTGTGTTCCGTCTGTTTAATGGAGATGAGACCAACCAGGTCACAAACCTGTCTGGACCAAGATCCATAGAGAGAGGTAGAAAGGAAAGTCCTACTCCTTTTGAGAAAAATGGAAGCCCTTAGCCACTACACATTCTTGGTGTCTGATACAGAGAACAATGTTTTCCTGTAGTATTTAGAATATGCTGAGTAGTGTTAGAGTTTATTAAAAAAAAAAAAAAGTTAAACCTATAACAATAATCTGATTTAGGTACTATTATTGCCCGCAGTGTATTACAGATGGGGAGACCAGGGTACAAAGTTTTGGGGCACGAAAAGCCACGCAGCCAGCAGGTGGCTCCTAGCTCTCTTCATCTAAGTCTCTAACCCTGATGTAGACCTGTTTCTTGCCTCTTGGACTGCCTCTTCTGGACCAGAGTCCAGTGCATCATTTCCTTACTGGAGGACTCCAAGGTAAGGGCCCAGTGGGAAAATGCTGGTTCTGGTCACAATTTTTAAGCTAATGAGATATGTTGCCTGGAGAATGCAGTCAACCATGTGGGAACAATCAGAATCATCTGGAGAGTTGTTTTGGTTGTGTTTAGTGTACTTCCAAAACAGATCTGAAGACACCACCCCAGACCCATGGACTTAAACTCTCTAGGAGTTAAACTCACAGAAATCTGCCTTTTTCAAGCTCCCCAGGAGATTCTGAGGCACTCAGAAGAGTGTCCAGAAGTCAGAGGTGTGGCTCCTCCAGATACTTGCTGCATAGCGTGTTCCCACCTTCAAATGAATCCAGTTCCTGCAGTTTACTCCCAATCATGGCCTCAGATCCTCATCTGTAAAATGAGAATCTTCTAGCTGTGCAAAACCTCGAGTTTCTCATCTCTAAGGCCAGGGGCTTTTGTAACCATGTTACCACACTTCCTAGAAGGAGCAGAAAGCCTGGGTTTTGCCCTGGGTGTGGGTTTTGAGGAATGGGTCAGCGGTGAGGTGACCAGACATAGAGGGGAGACCACTCTGATGATTCATTCTACTGCTCCCAAATTTGTACTGTTAAAAATAAATCAATACGCGCATCTGTGCCACTCACACTTCCACACGGGAATGAACCTAGTGCGAGCTCCATTCTGTCAGCCAGCTTGTTGAACTGATTTGTTCACTAAAGGGAAACAAGAGGTTGACAGAAAATAGCAGTGGGGGGTCTATTCTGCCTATACTTCCATCTATAAAAATAACTGAAAGAGTTCTTTGAGACACAACTTTCTAGAAGCAATAAAATGTTTGCTGGAGCATGGTTAGATTTATTACCAATAAAACACCACCGGTTCAACTGAGGCAGTGATGGATGCACAGGCAGGACCAGGAAAGAATGAGGGCTTTAGGGTCTCCTACTCAGGAAAACTAGCTGGCATCTCTGACCCTTAGTTTTCATCAACTGCAGATGAAAATAATATCTGCCAGGTGATTGCAAACGGCCTTTAAAAATAGAAGGTAGTTAATATGTATCATTCCTGTTTTATTTTGGGAACAAAATCCACTGCCTTCTTCCTAGGATGATCATGGTCATCCATCTTCTGTGCCCCAATCCTGCCTACTGTGATGGCCCTTCTTGTAAAAATGTGCTCATTTATTCATTTTAGACGCATTTTTTAGCCCAAATCATTGTCTAAGTTTCCAATTGATATTTGTTTGTAATATCCTTTATGTGCTAAAAAAAATATCAACAAATAGGCCGTGTGTGATTTCACCTATTGTTTTGGGGTGTTTCTTTGATCCCAAGTCAGATAAAATGTGTGTCCGCGTCCTGTGGCTGTTTTCAGAGTTTTAGTCTTACTTTTCTTTTCACTAACACATTGATCCATCTGATATCAATTTTGTTGAATCATGGAAGATCAGGCTATTACTTGGTTTTATCGGTCCTGAAAATTTAAATACACATATAGGTGCACAGAAGCACATACATATGCCTCTACACGCATGCACACCCACACCCACAGCTACTTACATGCATGTGTAGAGACTGCCTTTAACTCGGAGAGTCTTTGCTATTACTTCACAGCCCAGAGTTGGATCTATCTCAATGAGAGTATCTTACAATTTACTCTGAATCTGTGTTGTTCATTAAGGTCACAAAAATGTATAAACCCTTTGTTCTTTTCTATGCCCATGAGATAGTGTCGGTTGTTATTGGTTGAGGCATGACTGAAGGTAATGTTTAGAAAGAAACAAACAATGTGGACGTGGAAGTGAGAGATGACAGAGCGTTGCCCTCCACGAACGTACCCTTCATGTGATGAAGAAGAAACCCAGATTCAAGAGAAAGTGGGGCATAGACAGGGAACCTTCAAAAAGGGGTGCCACTTGAGTGAGTCTGTCTGCTGAGTAGAGTCTGATGAACGTCAGCAGCAGCCTGTGCTTGCTCTGGGGTGTGAACAGAGTGGATTAAAGAAATCCACATAAGATGCTATTTTTTTTAATTAAAAAAAATTTTTAAGATGCTATTTAAACATGTGGATAGGTATATGCTCCTATGCTCCTAGAGACTGAGCACTGCCAACAAAGTGACAGTAAAATCCAGCTTTTCACTCCAAATACTAATACAACTTACGTTCTGGTTAAATTGTGCTGGAAACACATTGTTTGCATTTTAGAACAGTCTTTATTTCTTCTAGACATTTATGTTGTGTTTTCATTAGCATGGACTACCCTTTAGGTAGGTAGGTAGGTAGGTATTTTCAGTCATTGCCTTTGTTTTATTTTTTTAAATTTTATTTTATTTTATTATGTTACGTTAGTCACCATAGTGTTCCATGATTCATTGTTTTCGTTGCTTTAAAAATAATTAGGACATGGGGCGCCTGGGTGGCTCAGTTGGTTAAAGCGACTGCCTTCGGCTCAGGTCATGATCCTGGAGTCCCGGGATCGAGTCCCACGTCGGGCTCCCTGCTCGGCGGGGAGTCTGCTTCTCCCTCTGACCCTCCTCCCTCTCATGCTCTCTGTCTCTCATTCTCTCTCTCTCAAATAAATAAATAAAAATCTTTAAAAATAATTAGGACATGGTGCTACAGGAACTATAAACACTACTTGTACATTTGAAGTAATAGTGGGAAAACCTTTGAAATTTTTCTTTCTTTGAAAATATGTAAAAACTTAAGTCCTGAGATACAGTTGTTTGATTTCAGGAAAATAGCATGTATTGTTGGCATGTGGACTAAAGCACACATACAAAAATATGTAAGATAGACTTTGGATATCCGCAAGTATGCAGCCTCCTAGAAGGGACATGACAAAGCCAGAGGACCCAGGCTGGTCAAGGATGAATCTGAGTAAGTATCTAGGATAATGATAATATAACCTGTGTGGTGTAGACTGAAGGTGGCATGGACGTTTAGAATCGAGGACTAACGGGCAGTATTTCAGGAAGAGCTGAAGATGTGAAAATCACCAGGTTGGTGGTAGGCTCGAACAGGACAGTGCCCACAGGAGCATTTTACATACCATGAGGCATGATTTCGCATGTAACACAGAAGCAGCTTCTCATCTCTCAGGACACAAGGAATCAGAAGACCTTCATTCAAGTCCCATCTCTGTTTTTTCCCCACTGCACAACCTTATGTAAGTATTGTTTCTTCTAAAGATCTGTTTCCTTTCCTGAAGAATTGGCTTCTTACCACTACTCATTAAAACTCGTTGAAAAACCAGTGTACCCTGGGGTGCCTGAGTGGCTCAGTCCTTTGAGCATCTGACTCTTGATTTCAGCTCAGGTTATGATCTCAGGGTCGTGGGATCGAACCTGGAGACGGGCTCCAAGCTGGGTATGGAACCTGCTTAAGATTCTCTCTCTCTCTCCCTCTGCCCCTCCCCCCTGTGCACGTGCTCTCGCTCTCATTAAAAAAAACAAACATCAACAATGTACATATTATTTTATTGTTGTAAAAAAAAGAACCCTCTACAGATATTAATGTTATCATCAACTTCATGAGGATATTGGGAGAACTAATGTAAAAATTGGGATAAAATACACAAGAGTCTTTCATAAAATGGAAGATACTCTGTTTATCTGTAAAATGGAAATTGACCTTCTTTTTTCTTACTTTTCTCTTTTGATCTTCTCTTTCTTTCTCTCTCTCTCTCTGTCTCTCTTTCTCCTCCTTCTCCTTCTTCATCTATGTTCTTTCATTTGCCAAAACGCTCCGTAAGAAAAATGCAATGGCTTTTGGGCTGTCCGCTGGCCTTTATTAATTGAGTATGGGGCTGCTTAAGGGCTAGGAAATTAGAAGATGTAATAATTGCACAATCGTGAGTTTTATTGTGACGGTTATTTGAGAAAGTCTGAAGATCATTTGAGTACTTCTTTATTAAGAGTG
This sequence comes from Mirounga leonina, assembly GCF_011800145.1. Classification (NCBI taxonomy): domain Eukaryota; kingdom Metazoa; phylum Chordata; class Mammalia; order Carnivora; family Phocidae; genus Mirounga; species Mirounga leonina. The sequence goes on along the minus strand of NW_023270825.1, from coordinate 15,689,429 downwards.
TATCTCCAATCAGACTTGAAGCATAAGCCAGAATTAAGCAACGGAAATAATTTAGGCTTGAAATGGGAACCCTTGTATTCACACATCTCTCCCAGAACCAATCAGTGTGAGTGCATTTCCATTTCAGAGGCTGCATTTGATTTCAGTCCACTCTCCCATGCCACTCTAAATGAGAAATTGAAATAAACGCCTATGCAACTTTTACAATTCTGGAAATAGTAGCATTTGGGCAGCAAGTTTCATGTCATTTTCCTATTAATGCCAATTTCCAAGGTAAACCAACCCATAATATTTTTGACAGGTCAGTGGCTAGAGTAATAGAGAAATTTCAATATATCAGTTTTCATTTCATATTTGGGGGGAGAAAAAGCTGAATGTCATTCCAGCAATTCAAATTTTCTAACAAAACCCACTGATATGTAAAACTCTCATTTTTCAGGTCTCCTTTCTCAGGGGAAAATACATTTTAATGTTTTAATTCCATGTATTTATAATTATAATTTCATGTCCTGAGGAATTCTGTTCAATGAACTTTTAAATTTTTTTCTCCGTATTTTATATAAGTAGTTTTCAGTTACAGACTATGCAGCATTGTGCAGGCATTAAGACAACCACTTAATTGCAGAGACTCATGGAGTTGCATTTACATATAGTCTTCTCGTCAAAGTGAGGAAAACCTTGGGAGAAGAAATTCACCAACAGTCTGGGACAAGCCCTTTTCCAGGTCCTTAGTTCAATACAAACTTATACTTACAAACTCGTTTTCCCTTACTTGAAAATAAAATGCAAGTGATTGATATGGCATGACCCCAGAAATCAAACAGTAAATGGAAAAGAAATTTCATCATAATCAAATGCAAGTTATACTTTTCCTCTCTCCTTCTCTTTGAAAATCATTTTTGGAAGGGTGGAGAAAAAGAGCAGAAAGGAGATGAAAGGTCCTTGGAAGTAATTCTCCTACAGAAGAAAGTGAAGAACAAACAACAAACAAAAACAATTCCCAATACACTTTGAACCTAAAAGATTAACCTACTTTGTATAGAACAATACTTCAATGACTGGGCTTGGAGACAAAGAGATGGAAAGTTGAATTCCAATTCTGCTACTTACAAGTAACTTGGAAATGTTTCTTAATTCCACTTACTTCAGGTTTCTCAATTGTCAAATCAGTATAACAATAGCAACAATAGCAACAATAGTAATATCAACCATGTATGAGATGCTGGGGACCACATCCAATAATACAGATAAAGAGTCTATCACAGGGGCGCCTGGGTGGCTCAGTCGTTAAGCGTCTGCCTTCGGCTCAGGTCATGAACCCAGGGTCCTGGGATCGAGCCCCGCATCGGGCTCCCTGCTCAGTGGGAAGCCTGCTTCTCCCTCTCCCACTCCCCCTGCTTGTGTTCCCTCTCTTACTGTGTCTCTCTCTCTCAAATAAATAAATAAAATCTTTAAAAAAAAAAATTAAAAAAAAGAGTCTATCACAGATCCTGACTCTGGTTAGCACTTAGGAGTTGTTTATTAGATACATTGTTGCTGTTCCACTGGATGGTAACTCAACCTCTCTTCTTTTAGGGGCACCATGTCTCCTCAGTAATCCTGTGGTCAGCTAAGGACAATGTCATCTCCTGGGATCCATGACTGGAAGTTTGAAGCAAGACTAGACAGTGAGCCAATTCCTAAGTCTATTGTTGGAATAATCAGTAAAGAGGCACCCTCTCCTGGGTCCCAAGGGCCATCAAGCCTAAAGTTTCCACAGCTACTTTGCTACATCATGGAGAAAGCTTTCCAACCCACCCTCCCAGAGCAAAGAAGAGCAAAGGGGCTGCCCTGAGGGAACCAGTAAGCTCATGGATCCAGCTTTATTGGAAGTTAATTCCGCATCTTGCTCTTTCTGGGAACTTGAAACCATAAATTCTAGCTAGCCTGCAGTAGGTCTTTGTCACTAGCAGTCTATATTCAGTCCTTATCATTTTTTACTAGCAACCTAATAACAAGACATTCATGTCAGTAGGGATTTCAGAATGGAAGTTACGAGTCAGATCTCTAAGTTACTGCTCATGTGATCGCAGTTTGGAAGGACCTAGTTCAAAGGTCAATTGGATCTGTATATTGGAAATCCTACACAGAAAATGGGCTGCTTCATCTGCTACAATGGAGGGAGAATTCAGTTTAAGAAGGAAACTTGACAAGTAGAATGAATGTCATAGTTAAAATAACTCTAGTCTGTGTCCTTATTATCTTAGACTTAAATACTCCAAAGTAAGACCCACCAGGTTATGCCTAATTTTAATTATTTACTTGTACCTTCAAGAATAGTAAGAACAGTGCTCGTTTCAGAGGCACATATACTAAAAAAAAAAAAGAATAGTAAGAATATACATACTTTGCCTAAGAGACTTGCTGTGCTTTTTTTCTTTCTTTTTTTAACTTTATATTATTTTTTAAGAATTCTCAATGAATTATCAATTTTCTCTAAAGGCTCTAAAGTCAGAAGATTCTCCACATATCTGACAAACTTGAGCCAGTTATATATTTTTCATAGAATAAAAAACTTTTCTATCCATTCCCATCTAGTTCTTTGAAAAATTTTTTGGGTTTCTGGTTTAACATACCTCACAAATTCCCAAGGGTTACTTCATCATTAAAGGAGATTTTCCTCACTTTCTTAAACTGGATGATTATGTTTATCATGGTAGGCTTTAAAAAGAATTAAAAGTTATAAGTCCACAAAAATCTACCCTTTTAAGAACAATGTATTGTTTCTATGCCATAATGCTTAATTTTTTTGCATGGCTAACAAAGGGGTTAAATGTAACTATAGACAAGGGTGTACAGATTTTTTTTTTTTTTACCTTAAAATGAATGAAGAATAGTCAGTTGTTGGAATATAAAAGAAGTAACATGTGCAGCATATTGCAATTTGTGAAATGACACACTACCATTAAAAAAAAAAAAGGACCATAGACCTAAAATGGAGCCAGTAATGTTAAGGTCCCACATCAGCAAACCAAGACTTAATACCTAACCTAACTTCAGTTTCAACCACCTTCGTCCCCAACCACCACCAAGGAATTTAACCTTCAACAAGTCAACATGGCATTTCCTGGTCAGCACTAGGAAATTTACTGATAGACCTCTTCTATTCCCCTTGGAAGGGTGACCTTGCCTAAAACAATGCATTTTTTGCTAATAATTTTCTTTTTTTTTTCACTCCCTCTCTGCTTCTAAAACCTTTCCTTTTCCACAGCTCTGTGCAGCTCCTTTCTATTTGCTAGGTGAGAAGCTGCCAGATTCATGAATCATTTAATAAAGCCAATTAGATCTTAAATTTACTCAGTTGATTTTTGTGTGACTTAAACCTATCTAGCACCAACTGTTAGATTGTGTCTAATTTTTATAATCAGTATTTCCAAAATGCAAGATAAAAATAGGAAGTTCTCCTTTGACTTATTTTTCAGGAGTGGTGGTGAGGGAAGAATGACAGTATTCTATTTCCACTCTGCCTTTTCAATTGTCATGGTTTTTATAACAACAACAACAAAACTCTGAAGTGTGAACACCTTCAAAACCCACCATCTCTTCAAGAGCTGATGAGTTCAGTTTTGGAGATTCCATGACCCTACCTGGAGCAGACAATATCTGAAACATTGTGTAAATTTTCCAAAAAGGAAGAGTTATTTATGTATTTTCATGCTATACATTTTAAAGACAGAGTTTTTGAGATTAGAAGGGACTTGTCATTCATTCCATATCTGCCATTTTTGAAACAGGGTTGAGGGAATGTTTGAAACTTAGGGTTCAAACCCATCTTAGTTTAACCTAGGTTTGACACCAAGAATGGGACTGCAGATGGCAGAGTGGGTGAAAGATAAATTCTTAATTAACTGCCCTATACCTTTCTTGCCCAGATAAGCTAATTTTCCTCCATACTGGCAGTCAAGAGCATGGGCTCTGGAAAAAGAACTGGAGATAAAGCCAACCTTTGCTACTCACTAGTGATGTGATCCTGGCAAAAGATTGAACTTCTTATTTGCTTGTCAGTTACATGAGACTATTAAAGTCACATGAGGCAGTTTTTAGGGGATTAAATAAGGAAATACATAAAATGGGTAGCAAAGATAATTGATGATGACTATGTTAACATCACCCCCTTCATGTGGTCCCTTCCCATTGGTAAAATAGGCTTAAGTTGCCAGTGTAATTTTTGGATATCTGCTTTTGGGGTTTGTCCTGTCCTGGTAGTACCAGCAGAAGTCCTGCCCATGTTTGGTAGGTGTCTTTTTATGCCTTGTTTGTCTCACATGTAACTATAAGAAACATTCCAGAACTTCTACCTCCTTTCTGTTCCTTTTTGCACATTGATAGAAAAGATTTCGAAGTGCCTTCTCTGAAACATGTAGAAGTCAATAAATAACCAAACAAACAAACAAGTAAAACTGTGTTTCAGTTGCCCAAGATAATAGTATCTGCAAACAGCCTTTGCCAAAAAGTTCTAAGCAAAAACAAACTGTCAGGCCAAGATCCATAGGGGCAATCTGATGCCATTCTATTATGTAGTTTGGAATAGTATTAATTTAATAAGATCAGAATTTTAAGAAAGTTTTTTTTAAAAAATTAATTTTTATCATTTGTAAAAATTTAGGGAAAATCGTAATTAATGGCTTTAGCTTAAACTTAGCTTTCCTTTCTGAGAAAAAATCCCCTCTCTTCTTCTGTTTGCAGTTAAATCACTGAAATTTGGGGTTGTTTATCACAGAAGCTAGAGTTACCTACCCTAAGTAGCACAGTTTCAGAATAAAGAATTAGGAAATGTCAGGTGCCTGGGTGACTCAGTCTTTAAGCGTCTGCCTTCAGCTTAGGTCATGATGCCAGGGTCCTGGGATCCAGCCCCGCATCGGGCTCCCTGCTCAGCGGGAAGCCTGCTTCTCCTTCTCCCATCTCCCTGCTTGTATTCCCTCTCTTGCTGTCTCTCTGTGAAATAATTAAATAAAAATCCTAAAAAAAAAAAGAATTAGGAAATGTCAAATTCAAATACTGGTCCAAATGACTCCAACAAAATGTTTTGTCCACTAAAGCCAGTCAAACAAAGGCTGGCTTTATGAACAATCAAATCCCTGGTTTAAAGGACTCCTTGAGATTGAATGTTTCACACTGATGACATAGTAGCAGGGTGGGCTGTATTAAAGTTAAGGGAACAGTTGCTAGTACAGACAACCCCCCAACCCCAGTTAGTCAGCATGATAGTTTATTTCTGCTGTCACAAGCAAACATGAATACTCATCATTTGTAAGGGTAGCATTGGCTTTGTTTACTCCTTCGGAAGATGCTATCCTCTCAACACGTGGCTTCCCAAACATCCTGGTATCTGCAAATCATTAGTTTTGGATGTAGTGTTCCATGATTCATTATTTGTGCATAACACCCACTGACTCCTTGTTACTCTCCCCAGCCCAGAAGGGACACACATCACTTTCACTCATCTTCCACTGACATGAACCGGTCATGTGGCCCCACCTTGACTGAACAGGGGGCTGGAAAATATACTGTCTCTCTGGCAACAACTCTACAGGTATAAGGGAGCATAAATTTTTATTGGATAGCTACCTTTTTCTGCCACAGGCTAGTAATGTGTTTGGAATGTAAAGGAGAAAATAAATTCCAAGTGATCATGCAATTGGCCTGCTTTCATTCTACTGTCAGCTAAAGAGGGAGCAGAAGGTGGTCAGAGCCTGCTGTGTGCACTCACAGGAGGCAGCAAGGCAGGAATAAAACTTTCCATTTCTGCTCCAGGTCAATGGGATCTGCTGTCCTCCAGGTGACCACCAGGGGAGGCTGCATCACAGGTGAGTTTGTTGCTGGGTTTATTCCAGAGTGTCTTGGTGGGTTTCGTGTAACTCACAAAAAGGGCCTTGGAACAAAGATTGGGGAACTAGTCCTCTTACCAGAAGTTTAAGAAGCAGTAAACAGGCCATGAACAGAAACTCCTGGATGACTACAAACAAAAACTATTACTTCCAGAAACTATTTTCCAGGAACTATAAGAGAAAGTGGTAACATTTCATATCTCTTTAACACTAACTCACAATCATGTGGAACTGCTTAAAATTGTCCTTTAGTTCTTCCCAGAAAAATGCTAGAAATGAACACTAAGGCTCTCTGTGCTGTGCTTCCCTTCCTAGATAGTGCCATATTATTTTGTCAAATTTTAAAGTGTTAAGTATTCTTTCTGATAGGGCAGCCTAAAACATAACCTGTTGGTGGGAACATAGTTGAAGTTAACTAAGTCCATGCGTTTATAAATTCATTTATTCATTTGTCACATGTTTGTTGAGTACCAAATGCCAGGTACTGAACCAAGGCAGATGGAAACACCACCTTTATCACATGCTTCCAAGCTTGAAGAGGAGGGGGAGAAAACATGTCATGTGAATAGCACTCTGGCTCCGAAAGCTTCTGAATGCAAGTGACATGTCAATTCCCATTCATTTCATTTGCTGTAGCAATTGATGTGGCCCTGCCCAAGTTCTGCAGGCTAGGGAAGTGTACTTTTCCCAGCAGAAGAGAAAGCCCAATATTGAGTAGATAGATAGTAACACAGCTTTTCACAATTGGTATCTTCCAGCAATTCCAGCAAGGTGAGAACCATACATCTCCTCTTCCAGAACCTAGCTACCAGATGGTATATTACAATAAAAAAATTTTTTCAACCGAATTCTGCCAAATAACATTTATTAGAAAACAGGCCCCCAAACTGTCAGAAAGATTCTTCATTATAAATTTGAGAAATTCCCATTCTCTGGCTTCAGACACTGTGATAAGCAAACACCTGGAATGAAAATTTCCCTCCCAGACAGATGCTATGATGTGTCCACAAGAAAAATAGTCAATAGCCTTTCTGCTGTTGGGTCTGGCTTAACAGGAGGCCATTGGAACCATGGCGATCTGGATCCCAGTGCTGTTCTGAAGGTATGTTGCAGCTGGGCCACCTGCATACCCACTTCATCTTCATGCAAGGATGGTGAACTGCAACCATTGTCCTAGCCAAAGCCCTGTCTCTCACATCACATAGACTTCATGAATAAAATTATTTTTAAGAACCCATTAGTTAGATATAAGCCTTCTTCTGTAGATTTCTATAACAATATTTGTGGCCCCCACAGAAATCAAGATTCCTGATTAGGATACTCTAAATGCTTAACTGACCACCTCCAAGAAGGAGGCTCAAGTTAACTGAAACACACCCACATACATTCCACCCTTTATACAGAAGTATAAAGTCCTATACAGAAATATTTCACCTTTAAATATTTATACATATTTCAGATAAGATAATATCTTCTTATAGAGCCAAAATAATAGCATCCTAACATAATTAATAATTCCTCAATATACTTCAATACCCAATCAATAGTCATATTTTTCTGTCCCAGGAATGCCTTTTGTCTCTATTCTGTGCAAATCAAGATACAAATGAAAATTATGTCTTCCAATGTTCAACAGTCCCTGTTTTTTTGTTGTTGTTGTTGTTGTTTTGTTTTGTTTTGTTTTGCTACACATTGCTTTATTGTCCCTTTTAAAAAAATCTGGAACAGACTGTGGTGGGGAGCATGTCAGCTGTGAGCTTGGTTTTACTAGTAGCACATTCCCACGTGTTAAGATTCACCTCTGGGTGTGCCCACCCACTGCTTTGATGAAGAATGCATGATAAGTGTTTTGTATAATGCCCCATCTTCCAAACTGGCCTAAATGCTTCCTCATGGTGTTACTTGCATTATGTGACTGTTCTCTATTGCTGCATAACAAATTATCCCAAAATTTAGCATCTGAAACAAGAAACATCTATTACCCTGCAGTTGTTTTGCCTGTGACTCAGAGTTATCAGAATAATCAATCAAATTATCAGCTGGGACGTCAGTCATGTCAAGGCTTGCCTGGGGGAAGATCCTCTTCCAAGTTTCACTCCCGTGTTGGGTTCAGGTCCTGGGTGACTACTGGCAGGAGAGCACCCTCAATTCCTTGTGTAGGCTTTTTTCCAGGGCAACTCACCACACGGCAGCTGTTTCCATCAGAGAGAGTGAAAGAGCAAAAAACAGAGGGCAAGCATTGAGGAAGCTATATCATTCCGCAGACTCGCCTCAGAAGTGACAGCCCATCACCTTTGTTGACTTCTATTCATTAGAAGTGAGTCACTAAGTCCAGGCCATGCTCAAGGGCATATGAAATAAGATATGAATACCAGGGAAATGGGGATATTGGGAACTTGCTCTGTATCCTCTATAATTCCTAAAAATGATAAAAAATATAGAAACTTACTTAGATGGATGATAAATGTCTTTAATACAAACACATGAAGGGGTGATGTTTCATATTTCATGCTGTACGACACCTGGAATAAATATATAATCATCCCACTAGTACCAAAGCTAAGACTGATTGCTGGATAAAGATAATGGCAGCATGATTCTTCTGTGCTCACATATTTCCCTCTTGAACTAGAATGTGATCAGTTTGGATTTTATTTCAGTATCACATAACTGTCCATTCGCAAAATAATTTTAGTATTGTATGTTGGTAACCACAAAGTATATTTTGGTTTTTTAATTCAGTTATTCATTCTGTGTTTCTAACTAGAATTCTATACAGTAGAGCTTTCCCTCTTGACAAGGGCTGCTCAGTTACCCTGAAACATAACACCTAGGGCGCCTGGGTGGCTCAGATGGTTAAGCATCTGCCTTCGGCTCAGGTCATGATCCCAGGGTCCTGGGATCGAGTCCCACATCGGGCTCCCTGCTAGGCGGGGAGCCTGCTTCTCCCTCTGCCTCTGCCTCTCTCTCTCTGACTCTTATAAATAAATAAATAAATAAATAAATAAATAAATAAATAAATAAATA
>NW_023270825.1:15661937-15680525 GCF_011800145.1 Mirounga leonina | reverse complement strand
ATAAATAAATAAATAAATAAATAAATAAATAAATAAATAAATAAATAAATAAATAAAAAGAAAGGCAGGAAAACTCTCCATTTTTTTTTTTAATTAACTCCAAACTTAGATTTCAGTACTCATTTTACTGATGTCTGCCTGCACATCTTCAATCAACTCTGTCTCACTTAAAATCCTCACTGGGTCTGTTTGGTGATAAGTCTCTGAGAAAATAATTATGTTTGACCACTTCTCTTGTCTCATGTTGTTATTGAAATCCCCCTAATATCTGTATTCTCCAGATACTTTTCTTACCAAATCCCATACGGCCCAGTGTAAGAATGTCCTCAGCTCATTTAATGCCCCCTTTCTGCCATGGTATCACCATGCTGTGTCTTCAACCTTTAAATTATATCATTTATTGGATATTGGATCGATTCCCACATATTTATAATAGTCTAATTCTAGTGTTCAGCTCCAACTTGTTCTATCACCCACAGTGTCTTCCCTGAACATCTGGACTGACCAACTTATGCTCCTCTGTATGGCCTTAAAAATAATTTAGAAACCAATATTTATGAAAGAATGAGCACCAATGATAGAGCACACCTGCCAAGAAATCACCCCCATGATGGATGATCTGTTATAAAATTGCCCTAAAATTGGCAATTTCTCTGTTGTTTTTTTTTAACTCTCGTCATTGTGTGCTGTTGTTGAAAATCTAAATAACATGATGCCCCTCTCAAGCCAACATTAACACTTGAAACAGACTGTGGTATGACAGGCAGGATCTAAGTATAAGAAAATTATTATAGATGCTCTACAAGTCGGTGAATCTCTACTACTGGTGCCCTGGATAACAAGGATGGAACTTCACAGGGGACTGGGATCTCCAGGGGATCCCAACCACATCACAGTCCACTCCACTGTGCACATATCACAATGCCATTAAGCAACACCTATAAAATGTGGATTAGATGTCTGATTAAGTCTTTGATTGGTAGGAGACTCAGAGACCTGAGCCAATACCTTGCTCCTGCACTAAAATTATATAACTCTGCGAATCTTAGCTGAAGCAATCCTACCCACATACATGTTTTAATGCAGAATGTGGCCTTCACACTTGTCAGTCCTCAGGGTCATATATTCTTGACATAGTCCAGTAAAATTTTTGCCTGGTGAGTAAATGGGTATGCTTATGTTTTAATACTTCCTTCTACATTCCAGAACCTCTTTCATATCCATGTTGAGTGACACCAAAATGGTAGTGCTTTACATTTGTGTTAATTTTTTCTCATTTTGGTGTCTGTATCAAAGTGGATAATGGGGGTATGAGGGACTATTGTCTTTCAGTAATTCTAACCCACTGATTGCCAGCTAGCCAATTACCATCATAGGCATCACCTTTGAAACTTCCTAGAAGAATTTTATTTGTTCCCATTATACATGCTTAGTTCAAATGCCTATGATCCATTTACTGATTAGGAGTATCTAGATGACATGTTTCTGCATCTGATTCTGCTATTAAAAAAAAAAAAATTATTGTCTTCAAATCTGAGCTCAATTTTCTCCTCAAGGAGCCTTTTGGGACCACTATATCTCAAATTCCCATTCCCAATCCATCATCTCTAGCACTTAACACTTAGGGACCATGCATTTCACATGATTGTATACGTGTGTATTGTCTGTCTTTCCTACTTATGAGAAAGTAACATCCATGAGGTCAGGGACTCTTGTCTTCCTCTGCTCTGCATTGTTCCTAGTGCCTAGAAGGGTCCCTGGCTAGTTCAGAAGGGATTGTTTGTTAGATAAATAAAAATAAATAAATAAATATGAATACAAAACATTACATTTTACCAAAATGGGGTGGAATTTTAACATACCTGCTTCTGAAGTCCCCTTAATATGAACATAGGGTGGTTTCTATCTTACTGTCCATTTACATAATAAAGGTAGTTTCAAAAACAGTATTTAAGATTCTCTTAAATCATTTTGTTTGTTTGTTAATAGTCCTGGTCATTCCATTTATAATACAAAAGTGACCTCTTGATTGATCATCTTGAAGCACGGCTAACATCTCAAACAGAGCAAACTTTACCATTACAAAATGTGTGAAATTTGGCTGCCAAATTAATATCAGAAGAAAATGATATTTTGCTTCCTAACTGAAAAGCACCAAATGATTACACTGTGTTATTAGATGAGACTTGTTTTTCATAAGGAACTAATTGATAGGGTGTCTTTGACGGCTTTCAGATCACAAGCTCTTTTGTCCTTCTCTAACATACTGGATTTTGTCTTGACAAAATAGACAACAAAACTAGCTCTCGTGTCTGTAAATCACCTGGGTTATTTTATTATTATTATTTTTTTTTATTATGTAATGTTAGTCACCATACGGTACATTATTAGTTTTTGATGTAGTGTTCCATGATTCATTGTTTGCATATAACACCCAGTGCTCCATGCAGTACGTGCCCTCTTTAATACCCATCACCAGGCTAAACCATCCCCCCACCCCCTCCCCTCTAGAACCCTCAGTTTGTTTCTCAGAGTCCATAGTCTCTCATGGTTTGTCTACCCCTCCGATTTCCCCCCCTTCCATCTTCCCTTCCTGCTATCTTCTTCTTCTTCTTTTTTTTTAAACATATAATGTATTATTTGTTTCAGAGGTACAGGTCTGTGATTCAACAGTCTTACACAATTCACAGCGCTCACCATAACACATACCCTCCCCAATGTCTATCACCCGGCCACCCCATCCCTCCCACCCCCCACCACTCCAACAACCCTCAGTTTGTTTCGTGAGATTAAGAATTCCTCATATCAGTGAGGTCATATGATACATGTCTTTCTCTGATTGACTTATTTCGCTCAGCATAATACCCTCCAGTTCCAACCACGTCGTTGCAAATGGCAAGATTTCATTCCTTTTGATGGCTGCATAATATTCCATTGTATATATATACCACATCTTCTTTATCCTTTCATCTGTCGACGGACATCTTGGCTCTTTCCATAGTTTGGCTATTGTGGACATTGCTGCTATAAACATTGGGGTGCACATACCCCTTCGGATCCCTACATTTGTATCTTTGGGGTAAATACCCAGTAGTGCAATTGCTGGGTTGTATGGTAGCTCTATTTTCAACTTTCTGAGGAACCTCCATACTGTTTTCCAGAGTGGCTGCACCAGCTTGCATTCCCACCAACAGTGTAGGAGGGTTCCCCTTTCTCCACATCCTCATCAACATCTGTCATTTCCTGACTTGTTAATTTTAGCCATTCTGACTGGTGTGAGGTGGTATCTCATTGAGGTTTTGATTTGGATTTCCCTGATGCCGAGTGATGTTGAGCACTTTTTCATGTGTCTGTTGGCCATTTGGATGTCTTCTTTGGAAATATGCCTGTTCATGTCTTCTGCCCATTTCTTGATTGGATCATTTGTTCTTTGGGTATTGAGTTTGATAAGTTCTTTATAGATTTTGGATACTCGCCCTTTATCTGATATCCCTATCAAAATACTATCCACTTTTTTCAAAGAAATGGAACAAATAATCCTCAAATTTGTATGGAACCAGAAAAGACTCCGCATAGCCAGAGGAATGTTGAAAAAGCAAAGCAAAGCTGGTGGCATCACAGTTCCAGACTTCAAGCTCTATTACAAAGCTGTCATCATCAAGACAGTATGGTACTGGCACAAAAACAGACACATAGATCAATGGAACAGAATAGAGAGCCCAGAAATGGACCCTCAACTCTATGGTCAACTAATCTTCAACAAAGCAGGAAAGAATGTCAAGTGGAAAAAAGACAGTCTCTTCAACAAATGGTGTTGGGAAAATTGGACAGCTACATGCAGAGGAATGAAACTGGACCATTTCCTTACACCACACACAAAAATAGACTCCAAATGGTTGAAAGACCTCAATGTGAGACAGGAGTCCATCAAAATCCTAAAGGAGAACACAGGCAGCAACCTCTTTGACCACAGCCGCAGCAACTTCTTCCTAGAAACATCGCCAAAGGCAAGGGAAGCAAGGGCAAAAATGAACTATTGGGACTTCATCAAGATAAAAAGCTTTTGCACAGCAAAAGAAACCGTCAACAAAATCAATGTGGTTTTGATTTGAATTTCCCTGATGGCTAATGATGATGAATATTTTTTTCATGTGTCTGTTAGCCATTAGTATGTCCTCTTTGGAGAAATGTCTGTTCATGTTTTCTGCCCATTTTTTGACTTGATTATTTGTTTTTTGGGTTGAGTTTGAAAAGTTCTTTATAGATCCTGGATACCAGCCCTTTATCTGTAATGTCATTTGCAAATATCTTCTCCCATTCCGTGGGTTGCCTCTTTGTTTTGTTGACTGTTTCCTTTGCTGTGAAGAAGCTTTTTATCCTGATGAAGTCCCAAAAGTTTGTTTTTGCTTTTGTTTCCCTTGCCTTTGAAGACATGTCTTGAAAGAAGTTGTTGTGGCCGATGTCGAAGAGGTTACTGCCTATGTTCTCCTCTAGGACTTGGATGGATTTCTGTCTCACATTGAGGTCTTTTATCCATTTAGAGTTTACCTTTGTGTACGGTGTAAGAGAACGGTTGAGTTTCATTCTTCTGTATATAGCTGTCCAATTTTCCCAGCACCATTTATTGAAGAGACTGTCTTTTTTCCATTGTATATTTTTACAATAACACCAAAAACCATAAGATACCTTGGAGTAAACCTAACCAAAGAGGTAAAGGATCTATACCCTAGGAACTACACAACACTCATGAAAGAAATTGAAGAAGACACAAAAAGATGGAAAAACATTCCATGCTCATGGATCAGAAGAATAAATATTGTTAAAATGTCTATGCTGCCCAAAGCAATTTATACTTTCAACACTATCCTGATCAAAATACCAACAGTATTTTTCAAAGTGCTGGAACAACCCTAAAATTTGTATGGAATCAGAAAAGACCCCGATTCGCCAAGGAAATGTTGAAAAAGAAAAACAAAGCTGGGGGCATCATGTTCTCTGATTTCAAGGTATATTACAAATCTGTGATCACCAAGACAGCATGGTACTGGCACAAAAACAGACACATAGACCAATGGAACAGAATAGAACTCTATGGTCAAATAATCTTAGACAAAGCAGGAAAAAACACTCGGGTTATTGATGCTGTGTGTGGTTTGTTTGTGATGAAGATGGAAGGAATTAGGGTACCATTATCACTAACGTGTATCTGGGTCACTATAGCACACAGGAGATGTTTCTGTACACACTTTCACACCTGCTACATAAGAAGCCACAGGAAAAGCAACCAACCTTAAGTACCCACAGACATGGGTATAGAGCCCACACAGTCATTCTTTGCTGAGACTCATTCATCACAGATAATGGAGAATCTCCCAATGCAGCACAAAGTTTGTTAGTAAAACATCCATTCTCCATGGTAGTATCCAAATTATTCCAAAAGGCAATGTCAATTTCATCCATTCAATTTTAACATCCATTTATCCTTGGCTTGTTAATCTTCACCATGTGAAAGTAGTCTAGTCTCAGTTGTACATATTATTCCTCCAACCACTATTTCAGTTTCCTTGGCAAACTTATTTATTTAATCTATTTATCTATTTATTTTATTTTATTTTATTATTATTTTTGAGTTTGCACACCATGTGCCAACAGAATTAGAAAGTTCCTCTGGTTGTTCTTGCTCTAATGGACAATATTTAAGATATCCCAAATAGTTTTCCTACTTTCCTGGGCCAATTAATTTTATTGTTAGAAGATTAATTCTTCAAAATACCTTATCTATGGCTGGGAAAAATTCCATTGAGGTATATTGGCTGGAGACAAAATCACTTTTCTTGGCAAACTTATAGCTCCTTGGGCCATTAGTGAAATTTTCATTCTATAGGTGTCTGGTTAGTGTTCTTTTGACCACCACTATGGGCATCATTATTTGTGGCAGCATATGGTACACCTTTGATGGCTTTTTATTTGAATCTCTAACATGGAATTGAAGCATGTTGCCCACTTGCTGTTAAATTCTGGACGCAGGTATTTTCATAACTCTCTTTTAATAGGCTATTCTACCTTTCTGACATCTGGACTACTTCATATGGGATGTGGAAAACCCACTGACTATCCATGTCACTTGTCCATTCCAACATAATTTTTGTCCTACAGTAAGTTCCCATGCCTGAATTCCAATGTCAGACACTTCATATCTTGTACACAATGGTCCCTACTGTTCTGACTGTATTTTGATCAACCACTGTTGAGGAGCAAATGCAGCTCCCCTCTCTCATAATAAGCCAGTGACAGTGAGAAAACAGAGATTGTGCTGCTTTCGATAAAGGCCCTATATAATCCACCCACCACTGTTTCCCAAGAATCAACCATCTAGGAACTTGGACTTCATGTTTATTCAACTATCACACTGGACTCTTCACAACTGCATTTTTAAAATTCCATGTTCACAAGTGGCATCCCCTTCCTTGACCTTCACTCACTTTGAAGAACAATACCTGAAAAACCAGACATAACCTGTCTTCTTCCTTGCACATCTGTAAAAGGCCCTTATGATGCACTATCTCCAATGATACCAGGCAATTTTAAATAGGTTTTATGCCTCCAGCAAGTGCACCTGCTCCATTTGTTCTTCTGGAAGTTCTTTTACACTTTTGATAGACCACATGTTCAAACTGGTATTGATGAATTACTTCATGCCTTAGTTTTTCTACTACTTAGAAACTTTTTCTAAATGCTTGACTATATAGACAGTCTATTAACCATCATCCAAAATCTGGAAAACTATGAACTTCTGAGAAATTTAATATCTCTGCTTAATATACTGCCATCCAGAGTGCCTGGAATTCAAGGATATTGTACTAACTGGCCTAGTTCTTTCTTTACTTAGGACTTTCCAGTATTAGGGTAAAAGCAGGGGCCTCCTAATTAGCCTCCTTACTGTTGCAAGAATGCTGCATTCTGTAAGCCAGAGTTTTTGTGTTCTTTTTGTAAAGTATCTTCAGCGATGTCTGAATTAACAAGCTTTCCTTAAAGCTTTACTTTATGGTGTAAAGTATACTGCTTAAATAGGAGAGGGCCCAGTGGTTTATTGGTTGTATAATGTTGACCTTTGCTGAGTTTGACTCCTTTCTGGAAGTACAATTCTATTTCATTTGATTGAGGCAAAGTCTGAGCAACCTTTTTAAATAGTCCAGAGTTTTAACAATCCCATATTGCTATTGGAAGTTCTATTCATGTGACCATAGATACATGTTCTATTACACCTTGGTTTCAATGATACCTAATTATTTTGGAAACAGTTGTTTGGGTAGGAGTATTTAATTGGCTTGTTTCACCTGGAATTTGTATCTAAATCCCATTGATTGCCATACTTGATCATGTAGAGAACACCTATAAAACCAAATGCAAAGTCTCTAATGACTAACACTTCTAAAGTGAATTCAAGGTCTGCTGAAACTGACACCAAAGGTATGGTCTGTTATATTGTTATTCTTATTTAGTTGGATTCATCTGGCTGCCTAAATAAAATACTTGCTTTTTTTTTTTTTGATATTACCTTGTAAATTGGTACAAGTGATATCCCCAAATGGGGAATGTGTTTCTTCCCATAGCTGACTATTCCTGCAAACCACTGCACTTATTTTGGCTTTCTTTCTCTTCTTCTTCCCTATATCCCTCTTCCTCCTTCTCACTTCAAAACTTAATGGCTAAAAAGAACAATAGTCATTTATTATCTCCCACCATCCCTATGCATCAGGAACTCGGGAATGGCCTGGTTGGGCAGTTCTGGCTTGCTGCCACTCATGAGTTGTAGTCATATGCTGGCTGCAACTCATCTGAAAACTTTACTGGGACTGGAGGACTCACTTCCAATGTACTCACTCACATGGCAGGATTGTTGATGTCAGCAAGTCGGTTCCATTTCATATACATGTCTTCCTCAGTGCTCCTTAAGTGTCTTCGTAACATGGCAGCTGGCTTCCCTCAGAGCAAGCAAATCCAGAGATCAATGCCTTTATGACCTATCCTTGGAAGTCACAGCACTGTTCTTATTGCCTTGTTTTGGTCACATATGTGAGAACTGATTCAATATGGAAGGGGACCAGACAGGCGACTAAACATAAGGAGATCATCAAGGGTCATTTTGGAGGCTGGCTACCACACCTTTTCATAACTTTTCACTTTAACCAGAATGTCATCAATATAAAATGTCATAAATGTCCTGGAAGATCATAATAAGCCCTAAATCTCAACATACTCAGACTGTGGATGTAACCCAGACTATTTAGGCAAAAGTATATTGTGTTTCTTGTCAAGTGAAAGCAGATTATCTCTTACATTCCTTATCAGTATTCTGATGAAAAACATTACAAAGGTGGAATTCTTTTTCTGGAAATAGCAGATTATGTAAACTTGACCAACCCATCCACGGAGAATAAGTAGAAATCTGGAAATGAATAAAATAAAATATAAAACCTATACATAGGTAAATATACATGGTATATAAGAACACACACACACATATATATACATTCATATCAAGCTTCAAATTACATCTGTGACATCTTAATATAAAATGCTTTATATTCAATCAAAATTAGCTGGACATACCAGGAGATCAAAGAATATAACTAAAATAATAATAACAACAACAACAACAACAACAACAAAAGAAACAGCAGAATATATAAACAGAAACACTGACGAGAAAGATAATGATGTTTCAATTATGAACCTTATATTCACATCTATTTCTTTTTATACTAAATATTTAAGTTGCTAATTTGCATCATTCTATATAAATAATATTTTCAAAGAAACAATACTATCATTATTACTAACACAATGATTCCTGAGGATATTTTAAGCTTTCTTTTCAGCTCTGTTTTCCTTAGACTGTATCCCACTAGGTATAAAAAATCCTCTATTAAGTCACTTACAATGGTTCTTCTCTCTCTGCCATACCTACTGTGAGAACAAAAACAATTCTTAAACAAGTCTAAATGGACATACAGTTATTGTGATGGTCCCTAGAAAACCTGTGGAGAGAATTCAATCACTCAACAGAGAGCTAAGTCTCTTTGGAAATAAAAAAATGAAGCTCTGGGTTGGCAAATGTTAAGGGAAATAAAAAGAACCATCTACAGTTTGCATGATCTGTAGTCATGTACAAAATATGATCAAGGATAGTATACAGGGCTTCTATTACAAGATAAGATAGATGTGCTCTCAGTTTCCCATTAATGTCACTATTCTAGAGAGAAAGACACACTGGAAAAGCCAAAGTATCTTATGTGGAAAATATATCTACAGAGTTCAGACAAAGCCAGATGTTGCTTTTTTATTATCCCAGTCCCAGAAAATTAGTTAATTCTTGAAGGACACAATAAATGTGTATCAAATTCACCTTCCTTGATTCAGCAAGGCATGACAGTTAAAAATCACTCAGGACTCTTTAAAAAATCTTCAAAAATGTTACAGCCGCTAAAACAGCAAGATGATGGATGATAATACCAATTTGTGATATTTTAAAAATTAGAATAAACTGCATCTGTTCATGGAAAGAATTCTCTGTTTCTGGTTGAACATCCAATTCAATACATAATTAGATTCACTTTTTTACTTTGCATTCAATTTTTAGAGGAAGATTTCTCTTCAACTTGGGTTTTGTTTGTTTTATAATTATATAAAACATATTGTACTGGTTGACCCAGTCTTTTCCTTACTTAGGGCTTTTCAATCTTATAGCTAAAAGTGTGGCCTTCCCAATTAACCCCCTTATGGACGGTAAGGACACTGCCTTCCATAAGCCAGAGTTTGTGTGTCTCCTTTGCAAATATATTCACACACACTCACACACACACTCATAAATAAGCACGTATACACGCATATAATTTTCATATCACCCCACACTTTTAGTTAATGTCATATCTTGGAAATATTTTTATATATAAATCGAGATCATCATCATTATTTTCTTTTCAAATCAAATTTACTGAGGCATATTTTTTGAAGGATAAATAATTAGGAATAAATTTAATAACAGATGTCTTAGACTTGTACATTTAAAACTATAAAACATTGGTGAAAAAATTAAAGATCTAAATAAATGGAAAGATATTTCAGGATCATAAATGGGAAAGATTTAATATTGTCAACATGGCAATACTCCCCAAATTGATCTACAGATTCAATGTGATCTCTATGATACCCATTGGGGCATAGTTTACCTAGAGTACAGTGCACCCATCTTAGGTGCAAAGTTTGATGAATTTTGACAATTAAACACCACCACAATTAAACCATAGAACATTTTTTGTGAATTCCAAAAGTTACCTTGCTTCCTTTTGCAGGTAATTCATACACTCCATTCATCTGATTTGTGCCAATATAGTTTAGTTTTATCTGTTCTAAGATTTCATATAAATGGCATCCAATAGTATGAACTATGTTATCTTTTGCCCAGCCTTATGTCTTCCATCAGCATCCATGATGCTGCTTGTATAAGTAATGCATTTCCAATTTATTGGTGATTAGCATCCATTGTATGGATATATCCAATTTGTTTATCCATTCACTTGTTGATGGACATTCAGGTCACTTCTAGTTTGGGGATAGTTTATATGCTATAAAATTCATGGTCATGTATTTGTGTAATTGTCGGTTTTCATTTCTCTGATGTAAATACTTAAGAATGGAATTGCTGAGTTATATGAAACATTTATGTTTAAATTTATAAGAAACTTCCAAAATGTTTTCCAAAGAGGTTGTATTATTTTATATTCCCACCGGCAATGATGTCCCAGTTGCTCCACATCCCTGCCAACACTTGGCATTGTTAGTCTTTCTAATTTGGGCCATGCTAATTTGTATTTAATTTGCATTCCCTTGATGATTAACAATGTCAAATATTTTTCCATGTGCTTGTTGGCAATTCTTATATCCCCTTTCACACAGTGTTTACTCAAAGATTTTGCCCATTTTTTAAATTGTTGCTTTAAGATATATCTTCAAATTAAGTAGAAAAAGCCATTCAATTTTGTAGATCTTTTCAAAAAAATTTTGTTTTGCTAATGTAGGTTCTTTGCATCACCACATAAAATTGAGAATCAATTTGTTAATCTCTACTAAAACAAAACAAAACAAAACAAAAACAAAAACACCTGCTGGGATTTCAACTCATTTATGGATCAATTAGAGAGAAATTAATATCTTAACCATATTTAGTCTTCTAATTCATCCACATGTTATGGATCTCCATTTATTTAGATCTTTAATTTCTCACAGCTAAGTTGTGTAGTTTGCAGTGTACAAGTTATGCACCCATATTTTCTTAAACTTACTATTTCTCTTCCTCTTTATGTTTTTAGAGATTTCCACTTCTCTTCTATGTAAAAGCTGGAGGATGTTAGTTACAGGCTTTGAAGAAAGCAGTCAACCGCCTTTTCTTTAGCCTCTTGCACAATCATATAGGTAATCAATTTGTTTTTATCCAATTCAAAAAGTAGTTTTTTTCCCCCCACCAAAGATTCACTTGGCTAAGCATTCAGGTCATGCAATGTCACTTCAAATTCTCTAATGGATTACCTAGTTCTTTCCAATTTAATCCTAGTTCTCACTGTATTAATATACTATTTTACCAAAATATCTGATTTTATCTTTCCACTCCTTTACACAACTTTAAAGAGCTTTGTATTTACCAGAAAAATCATCCCATGGGTCCCAATATCCCTAAATGCTATTTCTGACTGCCAATGTTTTGAATCTCAGTACATTTTTTGGATTTTCTATGGGCAGTTTTCTAGGTATGTCCTGATTCGTTTGAAGGGCTTCAGTTACCTAAGTAAAATTCAGCCAATCAGTACGCTCCAGGAGCTCGATTGTGTCCTGGGGTATCTTGTACTAATCTTGGCTGCATTTCTCTGACATGTGGGTGGTGGGGGTTCATGGTCTTATGTAATAATATTGCTATCTTCTGAGGAGTCCTGCTAAAGAAATTTTCTCTCTGAATCTAGGATTACTTTCTGCCCTTCATATATTTTTCAATACCTTCTTTTCTAATTCTTCCTGACTTTTCCTGAGTCAACTTATAGCCCTATTTCTTTTGTTTGATGGCTCAGGCTAACCTGGTTTCTCCAAGCAATCTAATTGCATGGTTTCTATTGCAACCCAGATTATACCTGTACCCCTTAATATGTTCATCGGGGCCTCACGTCAAACTGAGACACTGCCAGAAACAATGTGAATTTAATCCTCCCCCCAAAGGTGATTTCCCAGATATTCTCCCATTACGCAAATTCTAAGAAGAGTTTCTGCCCCTTGATATGCCCCTGCAATCTTGGCTTGCTTCTTCACATTTCCTTGACTTCTGCAATATTCCCCCACCCCTTGGCCACTGAAGTACTGGTTTAACTATGGGAAAGCCCTTTTGCTCTGCCAGCAAGAATCCACTTCTGTAGTGGGGTTTCTAGTTTGCTAGTGAGGTCCATAAATAAGTTGTCTGTTCTCATCCTTCTATCTCATCCTGGAGACTAGGTACTGTGTTCATTTACCATCATCTTTACTGTACATACTGAGCAAGGAATGCATTTCCTTTCCTTTTTTCCCCCTGACTATATTCTTACCCTGTGGTTTGGCATTCTAGTCTGGGCTGAGACTTTTCTTCCTCACTCTGCAGTTTCACTTTTCTGTATCATGTGGCATCTCCAGCATAATTTCTGTATTCTCCATGGGCAGGGTTCTCTTGGACAGTTGACACTGTCAAAAATCCTGGGCAATGGATCCGCTCATTGGGGATTAAAAGGATATCATCCTTCTAGCTGCTTATCATCAGCATTTTTAGAGAAGCTCTTTTTTCCTCTGTACTTTTTTTCCCTCCCTTTCTGTATTTGAAAGCATGGCAGTACTTTTTTTCCTACCCTTTTTGTCTCACATTTAAGCAAAGGTATACCTTTAGCCATCAAGGTGATCAGTACCCCCTGAATGT
The DNA here is from genome assembly GCF_011800145.1 of Mirounga leonina. NCBI lineage: Eukaryota > Metazoa > Chordata > Mammalia > Carnivora > Phocidae > Mirounga > Mirounga leonina. Next base: position 15,667,537 of record NW_023270825.1, on the reverse strand, counting down.
CAGACCAGCTGTCTGCTTCTCATTATTCTTTTAGCTTGTCTACCATAAAGCACAATTGACCTTGTTTTAAACACGCCAGGATTTCCTCTTACACAACACACATTTTTGACAGAGATGTGATGAGAAGCATAGTGTCTCAACCTCAATATCCAGTCTTCCTCCCCAGAGACTCAGTTAACTGTTCTGGAGGATGCCTAATCATTCCTATGTTTTAAAAACCCCATAGGTAGTTCTACCTGGAAGTCTGAGTGGAGGACTTTGATACCTGCTGAGTTCAGTGCATGGTAGGTCTTGTGTTGACGAATATCTCTACTGTGAGTCCAGCACTATTACTAACCAACCACAAACACACACACTTTTTATCTCTCATAATTCATATACTGATGGACAAACACTTCGGTGTAAATTTTGATAACAATATTTAAAGAGTTTAATCATTCTCAGTAGCAAGGGTTTTTGTTTAGTGTTCTCTAAATGCTAATGACTTAAGGCATAGATTAAGGTGTCTACACCATATATTCACGACACTGTTTATCTCCAGTTATTATTATTTTTTTAAGATTGTATTTATTTTAGAGAGAGGAAAAGAGCATGAGAGGTGGGAGGGAGAGAGGCAGAAGGAGAAGCAGGCTCCCCGCTGAGCAGAGAGCCTGACACTGGACTCGATCCCAGGACCCTGGGATCATGACCTGAGCCAAAGGCAGACACTTAACTGAACCACCCAGGCGCTGTATCTCTAATTATTGCTAAAGTAAAGGACTCCACAAATGATATGACAAGGGAAAGATGGTGAAGAACACCACCACTCCATCCTGGAGAAAAGCAAAGAAGCTACCTACAATGTCCCTGTCGTTGTTTATCTCTCATGTGTAACGACTGAGAAAAGGGGACTTCCATGCCCAGTCCTGGCTGCAGTATCACTGCTCTTTCATATACCACGCAACTGCATAGCTGACTGAACATAATTTTTGTCCAGGCTGTTCTTTTCATGTGCCTTTATCTCCACTTTCATACTAATGCACTGTTTTTAAATATTTGTACCTGTGTCTTTTCTTTGAAGTACATTTCTATAATTGAATTTAGCATACACACATCAGAGATTTCTAGTTTGCAAAAGCCTTTACTGAGAGGTCACTTCAGGTGACAAAATTTTTAAAGAAAAAAAACCACAGGTACCAGAAATAATGTATAACTTCATACGAAGTGTCATTTAGAATGATAACCTCTGCCCCTTATCCAATGCAATACATTTAAAAATATATTTAACTTCCAGGATAAGTTTAAAAATAGTTTAATGTTTTATACTTCTGAGCTAAGGGTGTAGTGACACTTAAATTATATCTAATAGCAGAAAACCAGGGTGATTCTTTACAATTCTTTAAAAGAATAAAATGCCTTCAAATGCATTGTAATTGTACATAAATTTCAACGATTTTTAAAGAACTGATAAGCCCCTGTGCCCTGTAGAAACCACTGACTTAGATCCCTCACTGATTATAAGATATTTTAAGTAAAAAAGAAGCCCTGGGGCAATTGAAATCTTGAAGTCTAGTATCAGATAGATATAAGTAAGACACATTAGTGGTCAGAACCACCAGCCAGGGACCACGAGGAGGAGCCCACGTATGTTACACAAAGCTGGCTTTATTACTTGCTGTAACAAGGGAGTCCAAATCACCAGGGAAACCATGGGGTATGTTATTAAAAACAAGCTAAGAGGGGTTTGTTGCAGATTTTGGTTTGGGGTAGGTAGCTTTGGGTGGAGGTGAGGAGGTTCAAGGAAGAAGTGCTTTGCTCAATTCGGGTCAGACATATAAGTTTAGTAGAACATGCAATAGGCTCAACAATGTCCCCTCCCCAAAGGCATCTAGGTACTAATCCCTGGAACCTGTGAATGTTACCTTTTATTTAAAAATAAATAAATAGGGGCGCCTGGGTGGCTCAGTCATTAAGCGTCTGCCTTCAGCTCAGGTCATGATCCCAGGGTCCTGGGTTCAAGCCCCACATCTGGCTCAGCGGGAAGCCTGCTTCTCCCTCTCCCACTCCCCCCTGCTTGTATTCCCTCTCTCACTACCTCTCTCGCTGCCAAATAAATAAATAAAATCTTTAAATAAATAAATAAACAAAAGTCTTTGCAGATGTAATTAATATCTGTGCAATATCTTGCATTATCCAGCTGGGGCCTAATGCCATCATGAGCGTGCTACAAAGAGTGAGGCAGAGGGAGATTTGACCACAAATGTACTAGGAGAAGGCAACGTGAATATGGAGGCAGAGACTTGAGTAATTCAGCCACAGGGTGGGGAGTGTCATCAGTTCCCAGAAGCTGGAAGAGACCAGGAAGTGTTCTTCTTTGGGGTCTTCAGAACATGGCCCTGCCCACACCTTGATTCAAATTTCTGGACTTGAGAAATGTGAAAGAATAAGTTTCTGTTGTTTTCAGCCACCTACTTTGTGGTAATTTGCTACCACAGCCAGAGGACTCTCATGATACAGGTATCTTGATGATTAATATCTAGGAGGCAGGAGGAGCATGACTAATACTGCAATGCTAAGCACAGTAGTGACAACCGCTACCTAGGAGAGGAGGTGTTAGGGCACTTTTGTGTTTTGCATAGTGTATATGCTTTGTCTGTGCTTAGACATGATTATAGAGGGGTCTGGTGTTTGTCTCACTCCATCATGGTCTCAGAGTGACCTTACTTATGTCAAGCTCTGTGAAATTGTTTATATTCAATGGAACACCAAGACCTAGCTGTCATGCAGGCCAGCTCCCACTGACAGCTGTCCAGGCTATGTTTCTCTTTCTCATTATTAATTTGATGAGTAATGTTGGTCATGCTATTCAGACCCTCTGGACATCGCTATTCACTTCAATCATTCATTCAGCAAATACTTACAGATCCTATGTACCGGGAATTCTTCTAGATTCTGGGGATAAATCTATAAGCCAAACTGATAAAAATCCTAACCTTCACTGAAGTCACAAAGAGTCAAACAAATAAGTAAACCGTATGACATGTTAATGGGTGGTTAAGTGTTACATAGAAAAGCAAAGTGATAAAGAGGTGAGGATGTATTGGAAGGATTGCTATTTTAACTAAGGCAGTGAAATCTCATTGATAAGGAACCCAAAATAATTGTTGAAGGAAGCTGGGGGAAAGCGTTCCAGATAGAGGGAACAGCAGAGGCATTGGGAGATGTTTATGATCTTCCAGCAAGAAGGCTGAAGTAGCAAAGGTGAGAAAGAGGTAGCAGGAGATGAAATCGCAAAACTGGTTGTTGGTGGGAGGAGGAAAGAGGAGGGCGTTGGCGGCCCCTGAGAGAGAAGTCTTTGCGGGAGAGGTTGAACAGAGCAGTGACATCATCTACCTCACCTTTGAAAAGGATCATTCCGCTTTACAGGAGAAAGAGATAGTATTTTAGAAGGAATAACCATTTGATAACCTGTAATAAAATAATTCATCAGTGAATGCAAACTCCCTAGGTGAAAGGCTGACTTGGAGCTGGATATATGTGTGGTGTCAAAGTGTCATTGTTTCCTGATCACAAAGGAGCAAGCTCAGTTTTCCATGGATGGATCTGGCTGCCACCACCAGAACCCAGGGATCAAAAGCAGCACTGCTAACCACAGGGAACCAGACATATATACCTGCCGATAGGATGTGATGGGATGTATAAAACACCAACCTTCAGGTGTTCTTGCCCAAACTGTTAGACCCAAACCCAGGTAAGTCAATAGTCCTAGCTGTTCGTTTATAGAAAATGCAGGGAAACAATGTAAATGACATCACAAAGAAAAAATTAGACAAATTCAAAAAGTGGGACACCACATAAGACAACTAGTCTGATCTTTTCAATAGATCAATGACATTTATAAAAACATAGGAGCTGCTATGGATTACAAAGTACCTGAGACATTTAAAAAAAGCACAAAGGTCCCTCTGGCTGTGGGTATATGGTCTAGATTAGTGGTTCTTCTGCATTAATGAATATCAGAATCACTGAGGGGACTTGTTAAAAATGTGGAGTTTTAGGCTGTAATCATAGATACTCTGATTCAATAACAACCAACGGAGTTGTTGGTGAAAGAGTGTGCCTTTAGCCTCCACTTTGAGAAACACTGAAAGGTATATTTAAATTTGGAACTAGTGTTCTCCTGGCTATTTCTCACACAGTTTCCCAGGTCCATGTAAGAGGTTTGGTGGGATTCTGGTGCTCATGGTAGAGACAGGCCACCATTAGCAGAAGACTTGCCATTTACTGAGCTGTGAATTCACCACAGTCCCCCTCCCACCAGAACCATCCCTGGGACATTCAAACACGTTAATGGTTGGGCCCTTCTCCACACCAGTGACATCTGAGTCTCTGGGAAGGACAACTGGGCATTGGTGTTTAGAGAAAAAAATCTCCTAGAATGATCCTAACGTGTGGTTAGGGTTGAGGACCAGCTAAAATGTCTTTAAAATGCTGGGTTATGTTGTATTTATTCACATGATAAAAAAACCTGACCTTGAATTTTAATAAGTCATAGAGTTATGCTATTTCTATCATTTCAACAAGGACGCCTTATATTTTAAAATGAACGCCCTATTTGATTTTTAAAGGAAAACCCAGAAAGACTTTTTTAAAAGCTGTTACTAGAATAGCGAGGAAAGAAAAGGAAAGGATTAAAAGTTAATTTCATTTTTCGATATTGCTGATAGAGAACTAACTAGTACCAATAGTACCTCTTCTTTTCACAAAAGATCGTATGGATTGTCCCCACCCCTGCACGTATGTGTGCACATGTGCTCAGTAAGAGGGACAATACAAAGCCAGAGTCACTCTGCTGCCCTTTCCAGGATGAGCTAAGTTTAGAGGAATAGCATATCTGGAAAGGAAACCTCCTTAATGAATGGTTTATATGAACAATAGCAGCATGGTGAGTAGGAAAGTTATTAATTGCTAAAAACTTGGAGAGGGACATCTGAGCTACATGTGTCAACCTGAGTTATGTGGTAGGATGGAGGATGAGGCCACCAGGTAAATGTGGTCCAAGAAAGGAAAGGAAAACTGGCATCTGCCAGCAAGGACAATGAAAACCAACCACCTTGATCTTGCAATGACGACACTACTCTACACACAGGAGCAACATACAGTCCTCTTTTCAATAAAATTCTAGTGGAGAAGACACAACATGCTTTTCTTGATAAGCCACAGCTTGTTTGGTCTTCTCTAGAGAATTGCTGGCTGCACTGATTTGATGATAACTCAGGCTATTTTCATCTTTGGAGAGAAAATATGGCCTAGAGAAAGGAGTCCCGGATTTAGACTGCCAGCATACAAGCCCTGGCTTCGCTACTGCCTCTCTGGAGGCCCTGAACGTGTCACTTAATTTTCACTTTTTTTTCATATTTGCAAGATGATATTCATAAAATCTATGTAAAGATTTTCTTTCTTTTTTTTTTTTAAAGATTTTATTTACTTATTTGAGAGAGAGAGAGTGAGAGAGAGCATGAGAGGGAGGAGGGTCAGAGGGAGAAGCAGACTCCCCACTGAGTGGGGAGCCCAATGTGGGACTCGATCCCGGGACTCCAGGATCACAGCCTGAGCTGAAG